>NW_027443719.1:0-36724 GCF_048569485.1 Anomaloglossus baeobatrachus | reverse complement strand
AGCATGGAGACGATTATCTCGGGATTGCAAGATAACCAAACAAAACTTTTAGTGGATTTCTACTTATTTTATTAAATATCATCTCCACCAAACAGGACAAGCTTGCATCTGTTATAGTTTTGGAGAAAAATGTGTTCATTTCATGTATGCGCGAAATGCCTTAAAAATGGCTTTAAAATGGATTTGGAGCATGGAGACGATTATCTCGGGATTGCAAGATAACCAAACAAAACTTTTAGTGGATTTCTACTTATTTTATTAAATATCATCTCCACCAAACAGGACAAGCTTGCATCTGTTATAGTTTTGGAGAAAAATGTGTTCATTTCATGTATGCGCGAAATGCCTTAAAAATGGCTTTAAAATGGATTTGGAGCATGGAGACGATTATCTCGGGATTGCAAGATAACCAAACAAAACTTTTAGTGGATTTCTACTTATTTTATTAAATATCATCTCCACCAAACAGGACAAGCTTGCATCTGTTATAGTTTTGGAGAAAAATGTGTTCATTTCATGTATGCGCGAAATGCCTTAAAAATGGCTTTAAAATGGATTTGGAGCATGGAGACGATTATCTCGGGATTGCAAGATAACCAAACAAAACTTTTAGTGGATTTCTACTTATTTTATTAAATATCATCTCCACCAAACAGGACAAGCTTGCATCTGTTATAGTTTTGGAGAAAAATGTGTTCATTTCATGTATGCGCGAAATGCCTTAAAAATGGCTTTAAAATGGATTTGGAGCATGGAGACGATTATCTCGGGATTGCAAGATAACCAAACAAAACTTTTAGTGGATTTCTACTTATTTTATTAAATATCATCTCCACCAAACAGGACAAGCTTGCATCTGTTATAGTTTTGGAGAAAAATGTGTTCATTTCATGTATGCGCGAAATGCCTTAAAAATGGCTTTAAAATGGATTTGGAGCATGGAGACGATTATCTCGGGATTGCAAGATAACCAAACAAAACTTTTAGTGGATTTCTACTTATTTTATTAAATATCATCTCCACCAAACAGGACAAGCTTGCATCTGTTATAGTTTTGGAGAAAAATGTGTTCATTTCATGTATGCGCGAAATGCCTTAAAAATGGCTTTAAAATGGATTTGGAGCATGGAGACGATTATCTCGGGATTGCAAGATAACCAAACAAAACTTTTAGTGGATTTCTACTTATTTTATTAAATATCATCTCCACCAAACAGGACAAGCTTGCATCTGTTATAGTTTTGGAGAAAAATGTGTTCATTTCATGTATGCGCGAAATGCCTTAAAAATGGCTTTAAAATGGATTTGGAGCATGGAGACGATTATCTCGGGATTGCAAGATAACCAAACAAAACTTTTAGTGGATTTCTACTTATTTTATTAAATATCATCTCCACCAAACAGGACAAGCTTGCATCTGTTATAGTTTTGGAGAAAAATGTGTTCATTTCATGTATGCGCGAAATGCCTTAAAAATGGCTTTAAAATGGATTTGGAGCATGGAGACGATTATCTCGGGATTGCAAGATAACCAAACAAAACTTTTAGTGGATTTCTACTTATTTTATTAAATATCATCTCCACCAAACAGGACAAGCTTGCATCTGTTATAGTTTTGGAGAAAAATGTGTTCATTTCATGTATGCGCGAAATGCCTTAAAAATGGCTTTAAAATGGATTTGGAGCATGGAGACGATTATCTCGGGATTGCAAGATAACCAAACAAAACTTTTAGTGGATTTCTACTTATTTTATTAAATATCATCTCCACCAAACAGGACAAGCTTGCATCTGTTATAGTTTTGGAGAAAAATGTGTTCATTTCATGTATGCGCGAAATGCCTTAAAAATGGCTTTAAAATGGATTTGGAGCATGGAGACGATTATCTCGGGATTGCAAGATAACCAAACAAAACTTTTAGTGGATTTCTACTTATTTTATTAAATATCATCTCCACCAAACAGGACAAGCTTGCATCTGTTATAGTTTTGGAGAAAAATGTGTTCATTTCATGTATGCGCGAAATGCCTTAAAAATGGCTTTAAAATGGATTTGGAGCATGGAGACGATTATCTCGGGATTGCAAGATAACCAAACAAAACTTTTAGTGGATTTCTACTTATTTTATTAAATATCATCTCCACCAAACAGGACAAGCTTGCATCTGTTATAGTTTTGGAGAAAAATGTGTTCATTTCATGTATGCGCGAAATGCCTTAAAAATGGCTTTAAAATGGATTTGGAGCATGGAGACGATTATCTCGGGATTGCAAGATAACCAAACAAAACTTTTAGTGGATTTCTACTTATTTTATTAAATATCATCTCCACCAAACAGGACAAGCTTGCATCTGTTATAGTTTTGGAGAAAAATGTGTTCATTTCATGTATGCGCGAAATGCCTTAAAAATGGCTTTAAAATGGATTTGGAGCATGGAGACGATTATCTCGGGATTGCAAGATAACCAAACAAAACTTTTAGTGGATTTCTACTTATTTTATTAAATATCATCTCCACCAAACAGGACAAGCTTGCATCTGTTATAGTTTTGGAGAAAAATGTGTTCATTTCATGTATGCGCGAAATGCCTTAAAAATGGCTTTAAAATGGATTTGGAGCATGGAGACGATTATCTCGGGATTGCAAGATAACCAAACAAAACTTTTAGTGGATTTCTACTTATTTTATTAAATATCATCTCCACCAAACAGGACAAGCTTGCATCTGTTATAGTTTTGGAGAAAAATGTGTTCATTTCATGTATGCGCGAAATGCCTTAAAAATGGCTTTAAAATGGATTTGGAGCATGGAGACGATTATCTCGGGATTGCAAGATAACCAAACAAAACTTTTAGTGGATTTCTACTTATTTTATTAAATATCATCTCCACCAAACAGGACAAGCTTGCATCTGTTATAGTTTTGGAGAAAAATGTGTTCATTTCATGTATGCGCGAAATGCCTTAAAAATGGCTTTAAAATGGATTTGGAGCATGGAGACGATTATCTCGGGATTGCAAGATAACCAAACAAAACTTTTAGTGGATTTCTACTTATTTTATTAAATATCATCTCCACCAAACAGGACAAGCTTGCATCTGTTATAGTTTTGGAGAAAAATGTGTTCATTTCATGTATGCGCGAAATGCCTTAAAAATGGCTTTAAAATGGATTTGGAGCATGGAGACGATTATCTCGGGATTGCAAGATAACCAAACAAAACTTTTAGTGGATTTCTACTTATTTTATTAAATATCATCTCCACCAAACAGGACAAGCTTGCATCTGTTATAGTTTTGGAGAAAAATGTGTTCATTTCATGTATGCGCGAAATGCCTTAAAAATGGCTTTAAAATGGATTTGGAGCATGGAGACGATTATCTCGGGATTGCAAGATAACCAAACAAAACTTTTAGTGGATTTCTACTTATTTTATTAAATATCATCTCCACCAAACAGGACAAGCTTGCATCTGTTATAGTTTTGGAGAAAAATGTGTTCATTTCATGTATGCGCGAAATGCCTTAAAAATGGCTTTAAAATGGATTTGGAGCATGGAGACGATTATCTCGGGATTGCAAGATAACCAAACAAAACTTTTAGTGGATTTCTACTTATTTTATTAAATATCATCTCCACCAAACAGGACAAGCTTGCATCTGTTATAGTTTTGGAGAAAAATGTGTTCATTTCATGTATGCGCGAAATGCCTTAAAAATGGCTTTAAAATGGATTTGGAGCATGGAGACGATTATCTCGGGATTGCAAGATAACCAAACAAAACTTTTAGTGGATTTCTACTTATTTTATTAAATATCATCTCCACCAAACAGGACAAGCTTGCATCTGTTATAGTTTTGGAGAAAAATGTGTTCATTTCATGTATGCGCGAAATGCCTTAAAAATGGCTTTAAAATGGATTTGGAGCATGGAGACGATTATCTCGGGATTGCAAGATAACCAAACAAAACTTTTAGTGGATTTCTACTTATTTTATTAAATATCATCTCCACCAAACAGGACAAGCTTGCATCTGTTATAGTTTTGGAGAAAAATGTGTTCATTTCATGTATGCGCGAAATGCCTTAAAAATGGCTTTAAAATGGATTTGGAGCATGGAGACGATTATCTCGGGATTGCAAGATAACCAAACAAAACTTTTAGTGGATTTCTACTTATTTTATTAAATATCATCTCCACCAAACAGGACAAGCTTGCATCTGTTATAGTTTTGGAGAAAAATGTGTTCATTTCATGTATGCGCGAAATGCCTTAAAAATGGCTTTAAAATGGATTTGGAGCATGGAGACGATTATCTCGGGATTGCAAGATAACCAAACAAAACTTTTAGTGGATTTCTACTTATTTTATTAAATATCATCTCCACCAAACAGGACAAGCTTGCATCTGTTATAGTTTTGGAGAAAAATGTGTTCATTTCATGTATGCGCGAAATGCCTTAAAAATGGCTTTAAAATGGATTTGGAGCATGGAGACGATTATCTCGGGATTGCAAGATAACCAAACAAAACTTTTAGTGGATTTCTACTTATTTTATTAAATATCATCTCCACCAAACAGGACAAGCTTGCATCTGTTATAGTTTTGGAGAAAAATGTGTTCATTTCATGTATGCGCGAAATGCCTTAAAAATGGCTTTAAAATGGATTTGGAGCATGGAGACGATTATCTCGGGATTGCAAGATAACCAAACAAAACTTTTAGTGGATTTCTACTTATTTTATTAAATATCATCTCCACCAAACAGGACAAGCTTGCATCTGTTATAGTTTTGGAGAAAAATGTGTTCATTTCATGTATGCGCGAAATGCCTTAAAAATGGCTTTAAAATGGATTTGGAGCATGGAGACGATTATCTCGGGATTGCAAGATAACCAAACAAAACTTTTAGTGGATTTCTACTTATTTTATTAAATATCATCTCCACCAAACAGGACAAGCTTGCATCTGTTATAGTTTTGGAGAAAAATGTGTTCATTTCATGTATGCGCGAAATGCCTTAAAAATGGCTTTAAAATGGATTTGGAGCATGGAGACGATTATCTCGGGATTGCAAGATAACCAAACAAAACTTTTAGTGGATTTCTACTTATTTTATTAAATATCATCTCCACCAAACAGGACAAGCTTGCATCTGTTATAGTTTTGGAGAAAAATGTGTTCATTTCATGTATGCGCGAAATGCCTTAAAAATGGCTTTAAAATGGATTTGGAGCATGGAGACGATTATCTCGGGATTGCAAGATAACCAAACAAAACTTTTAGTGGATTTCTACTTATTTTATTAAATATCATCTCCACCAAACAGGACAAGCTTGCATCTGTTATAGTTTTGGAGAAAAATGTGTTCATTTCATGTATGCGCGAAATGCCTTAAAAATGGCTTTAAAATGGATTTGGAGCATGGAGACGATTATCTCGGGATTGCAAGATAACCAAACAAAACTTTTAGTGGATTTCTACTTATTTTATTAAATATCATCTCCACCAAACAGGACAAGCTTGCATCTGTTATAGTTTTGGAGAAAAATGTGTTCATTTCATGTATGCGCGAAATGCCTTAAAAATGGCTTTAAAATGGATTTGGAGCATGGAGACGATTATCTCGGGATTGCAAGATAACCAAACAAAACTTTTAGTGGATTTCTACTTATTTTATTAAATATCATCTCCACCAAACAGGACAAGCTTGCATCTGTTATAGTTTTGGAGAAAAATGTGTTCATTTCATGTATGCGCGAAATGCCTTAAAAATGGCTTTAAAATGGATTTGGAGCATGGAGACGATTATCTCGGGATTGCAAGATAACCAAACAAAACTTTTAGTGGATTTCTACTTATTTTATTAAATATCATCTCCACCAAACAGGACAAGCTTGCATCTGTTATAGTTTTGGAGAAAAATGTGTTCATTTCATGTATGCGCGAAATGCCTTAAAAATGGCTTTAAAATGGATTTGGAGCATGGAGACGATTATCTCGGGATTGCAAGATAACCAAACAAAACTTTTAGTGGATTTCTACTTATTTTATTAAATATCATCTCCACCAAACAGGACAAGCTTGCATCTGTTATAGTTTTGGAGAAAAATGTGTTCATTTCATGTATGCGCGAAATGCCTTAAAAATGGCTTTAAAATGGATTTGGAGCATGGAGACGATTATCTCGGGATTGCAAGATAACCAAACAAAACTTTTAGTGGATTTCTACTTATTTTATTAAATATCATCTCCACCAAACAGGACAAGCTTGCATCTGTTATAGTTTTGGAGAAAAATGTGTTCATTTCATGTATGCGCGAAATGCCTTAAAAATGGCTTTAAAATGGATTTGGAGCATGGAGACGATTATCTCGGGATTGCAAGATAACCAAACAAAACTTTTAGTGGATTTCTACTTATTTTATTAAATATCATCTCCACCAAACAGGACAAGCTTGCATCTGTTATAGTTTTGGAGAAAAATGTGTTCATTTCATGTATGCGCGAAATGCCTTAAAAATGGCTTTAAAATGGATTTGGAGCATGGAGACGATTATCTCGGGATTGCAAGATAACCAAACAAAACTTTTAGTGGATTTCTACTTATTTTATTAAATATCATCTCCACCAAACAGGACAAGCTTGCATCTGTTATAGTTTTGGAGAAAAATGTGTTCATTTCATGTATGCGCGAAATGCCTTAAAAATGGCTTTAAAATGGATTTGGAGCATGGAGACGATTATCTCGGGATTGCAAGATAACCAAACAAAACTTTTAGTGGATTTCTACTTATTTTATTAAATATCATCTCCACCAAACAGGACAAGCTTGCATCTGTTATAGTTTTGGAGAAAAATGTGTTCATTTCATGTATGCGCGAAATGCCTTAAAAATGGCTTTAAAATGGATTTGGAGCATGGAGACGATTATCTCGGGATTGCAAGATAACCAAACAAAACTTTTAGTGGATTTCTACTTATTTTATTAAATATCATCTCCACCAAACAGGACAAGCTTGCATCTGTTATAGTTTTGGAGAAAAATGTGTTCATTTCATGTATGCGCGAAATGCCTTAAAAATGGCTTTAAAATGGATTTGGAGCATGGAGACGATTATCTCGGGATTGCAAGATAACCAAACAAAACTTTTAGTGGATTTCTACTTATTTTATTAAATATCATCTCCACCAAACAGGACAAGCTTGCATCTGTTATAGTTTTGGAGAAAAATGTGTTCATTTCATGTATGCGCGAAATGCCTTAAAAATGGCTTTAAAATGGATTTGGAGCATGGAGACGATTATCTCGGGATTGCAAGATAACCAAACAAAACTTTTAGTGGATTTCTACTTATTTTATTAAATATCATCTCCACCAAACAGGACAAGCTTGCATCTGTTATAGTTTTGGAGAAAAATGTGTTCATTTCATGTATGCGCGAAATGCCTTAAAAATGGCTTTAAAATGGATTTGGAGCATGGAGACGATTATCTCGGGATTGCAAGATAACCAAACAAAACTTTTAGTGGATTTCTACTTATTTTATTAAATATCATCTCCACCAAACAGGACAAGCTTGCATCTGTTATAGTTTTGGAGAAAAATGTGTTCATTTCATGTATGCGCGAAATGCCTTAAAAATGGCTTTAAAATGGATTTGGAGCATGGAGACGATTATCTCGGGATTGCAAGATAACCAAACAAAACTTTTAGTGGATTTCTACTTATTTTATTAAATATCATCTCCACCAAACAGGACAAGCTTGCATCTGTTATAGTTTTGGAGAAAAATGTGTTCATTTCATGTATGCGCGAAATGCCTTAAAAATGGCTTTAAAATGGATTTGGAGCATGGAGACGATTATCTCGGGATTGCAAGATAACCAAACAAAACTTTTAGTGGATTTCTACTTATTTTATTAAATATCATCTCCACCAAACAGGACAAGCTTGCATCTGTTATAGTTTTGGAGAAAAATGTGTTCATTTCATGTATGCGCGAAATGCCTTAAAAATGGCTTTAAAATGGATTTGGAGCATGGAGACGATTATCTCGGGATTGCAAGATAACCAAACAAAACTTTTAGTGGATTTCTACTTATTTTATTAAATATCATCTCCACCAAACAGGACAAGCTTGCATCTGTTATAGTTTTGGAGAAAAATGTGTTCATTTCATGTATGCGCGAAATGCCTTAAAAATGGCTTTAAAATGGATTTGGAGCATGGAGACGATTATCTCGGGATTGCAAGATAACCAAACAAAACTTTTAGTGGATTTCTACTTATTTTATTAAATATCATCTCCACCAAACAGGACAAGCTTGCATCTGTTATAGTTTTGGAGAAAAATGTGTTCATTTCATGTATGCGCGAAATGCCTTAAAAATGGCTTTAAAATGGATTTGGAGCATGGAGACGATTATCTCGGGATTGCAAGATAACCAAACAAAACTTTTAGTGGATTTCTACTTATTTTATTAAATATCATCTCCACCAAACAGGACAAGCTTGCATCTGTTATAGTTTTGGAGAAAAATGTGTTCATTTCATGTATGCGCGAAATGCCTTAAAAATGGCTTTAAAATGGATTTGGAGCATGGAGACGATTATCTCGGGATTGCAAGATAACCAAACAAAACTTTTAGTGGATTTCTACTTATTTTATTAAATATCATCTCCACCAAACAGGACAAGCTTGCATCTGTTATAGTTTTGGAGAAAAATGTGTTCATTTCATGTATGCGCGAAATGCCTTAAAAATGGCTTTAAAATGGATTTGGAGCATGGAGACGATTATCTCGGGATTGCAAGATAACCAAACAAAACTTTTAGTGGATTTCTACTTATTTTATTAAATATCATCTCCACCAAACAGGACAAGCTTGCATCTGTTATAGTTTTGGAGAAAAATGTGTTCATTTCATGTATGCGCGAAATGCCTTAAAAATGGCTTTAAAATGGATTTGGAGCATGGAGACGATTATCTCGGGATTGCAAGATAACCAAACAAAACTTTTAGTGGATTTCTACTTATTTTATTAAATATCATCTCCACCAAACAGGACAAGCTTGCATCTGTTATAGTTTTGGAGAAAAATGTGTTCATTTCATGTATGCGCGAAATGCCTTAAAAATGGCTTTAAAATGGATTTGGAGCATGGAGACGATTATCTCGGGATTGCAAGATAACCAAACAAAACTTTTAGTGGATTTCTACTTATTTTATTAAATATCATCTCCACCAAACAGGACAAGCTTGCATCTGTTATAGTTTTGGAGAAAAATGTGTTCATTTCATGTATGCGCGAAATGCCTTAAAAATGGCTTTAAAATGGATTTGGAGCATGGAGACGATTATCTCGGGATTGCAAGATAACCAAACAAAACTTTTAGTGGATTTCTACTTATTTTATTAAATATCATCTCCACCAAACAGGACAAGCTTGCATCTGTTATAGTTTTGGAGAAAAATGTGTTCATTTCATGTATGCGCGAAATGCCTTAAAAATGGCTTTAAAATGGATTTGGAGCATGGAGACGATTATCTCGGGATTGCAAGATAACCAAACAAAACTTTTAGTGGATTTCTACTTATTTTATTAAATATCATCTCCACCAAACAGGACAAGCTTGCATCTGTTATAGTTTTGGAGAAAAATGTGTTCATTTCATGTATGCGCGAAATGCCTTAAAAATGGCTTTAAAATGGATTTGGAGCATGGAGACGATTATCTCGGGATTGCAAGATAACCAAACAAAACTTTTAGTGGATTTCTACTTATTTTATTAAATATCATCTCCACCAAACAGGACAAGCTTGCATCTGTTATAGTTTTGGAGAAAAATGTGTTCATTTCATGTATGCGCGAAATGCCTTAAAAATGGCTTTAAAATGGATTTGGAGCATGGAGACGATTATCTCGGGATAGTAAGATAACCAAACAAAACTTTTAGTGGATTTCTACTTATTTTATTAAATATCATCTCCACCAAACAGGACAAGCTTGCATCTGTTATAGTTTTGGAGAAAAATGTGTTCATTTCATGTATGCGCGAAATGCCTTAAAAATGGCTTTAAAATGGATTTGGAGCATGGAGACGATTATCTCAGGATTGCAAGATAACCAAACAAAACTTTTAGTGGATTTCTACTTATTTTATTAAATATCATCTCCACCAAACAGGACAAGCTTGCATCTGTTATAGTTTTGGAGAAAAATGTGTTCATTTCATGTATGCGCGAAATGCCTTAAAAATGGCTTTAAAATGGATTTGGAGCATGGAGACGATTATCTCGGGATTGCAAGATAACCAAACAAAACTTTTAGTGGATTTCTACTTATTTTATTAAATATCATCTCCACCAAACAGGACAAGCTTGCATCTGTTATAGTTTTGGAGAAAAATGTGTTCATTTCATGTATGCGCGAAATGCCTTAAAAATGGCTTTAAAATGGATTTGGAGCATGGAGACGATTATCTCGGGATTGCAAGATAACCAAACAAAACTTTTAGTGGATTTCTACTTATTTTATTAAATATCATCTCCACCAAACAGGACAAGCTTGCATCTGTTATAGTTTTGGAGAAAAATGTGTTCATTTCATGTATGCGCGAAATGCCTTAAAAATGGCTTTAAAATGGATTTGGAGCATGGAGACGATTATCTCGGGATTGCAAGATAACCAAACAAAACTTTTAGTGGATTTCTACTTATTTTATTAAATATCATCTCCACCAAACAGGACAAGCTTGCATCTGTTATAGTTTTGGAGAAAAATGTGTTCATTTCATGTATGCGCGAAATGCCTTAAAAATGGCTTTAAAATGGATTTGGAGCATGGAGACGATTATCTCAGGATTGCAAGATAACCAAACAAAACTTTTAGTGGATTTCTACTTATTTTATTAAATATCATCTCCACCAAACAGGACAAGCTTGCATCTGTTATAGTTTTGGAGAAAAATGTGTTCATTTCATGTATGCGCGAAATGCCTTAAAAATGGCTTTAAAATGGATTTGGAGCATGGAGACGATTATCTCAAGATTGCAAGATAACCAAACAAAACTTTTAGTGGATTTCTACTTATTTTATTAAATATCATCTCCACCAAACAGGACAAGCTTGCATCTGTTATAGTTTTGGAGAAAAATGTGTTCATTTCATGTATGCGCGAAATGCCTTAAAAATGGCTTTAAAATGGATTTGGAGCATGGAGACGATTATCTCGGGATTGCAAGATAACCAAACAAAACTTTTAGTGGATTTCTACTTATTTTATTAAATATCATCTCCACCAAACAGGACAAGCTTGCATCTGTTATAGTTTTGGAGAAAAATGTGTTCATTTCATGTATGCGCGAAATGCCTTAAAAATGGCTTTAAAATGGATTTGGAGCATGGAGACGATTATCTCGGGATTGCAAGATAACCAAACAAAACTTTTAGTGGATTTCTACTTATTTTATTAAATATCATCTCCACCAAACAGGACAAACTTGCATCTGTTATAGTTTTGGAGAAAAATGTGTTTTGTTTGGTTATCTTGCAATCCCGAGATAATCGTCTCCATGCTCCAAATCCATTTTAAAGCCATTTTTAAGGCATTTCGCGCATACATGAAATGAACACATTTTTCTCCAAAACTATAACAGATGCAAGCTTGTCCTGTTTGGTGGAGATGATATTTAATAAAATAAGTAGAAATCCACTAAAAGTTTTGTTTGGTTATCTTGCAATCCCGAGATAATCGTCTCCATGCTCCAAATCCATTTTAAAGCCATTTTTAAGGCATTTCGCGCATACATGAAATGAACACATTTTTCTCCAAAACTATAACAGATGCAAGCTTGTCCTGTTTGGTGGAGATGATATTTAATAAAATAAGTAGAAATCCACTAAAAGTTTTGTTTGGTTATCTTGCAATCCCGAGATAATCGTCTCCATGCTCCAAATCCATTTTAAAGCCATTTTTAAGGCATTTCGCGCATACATGAAATGAACACATTTTTCTCCAAAACTATAACAGATGCAAGCTTGTCCTGTTTGGTGGAGATGATATTTAATAAAATAAGTAGAAATCCACTAAAAGTTTTGTTTGGTTATCTTGCAATCCCGAGATAATCGTCTCCATGCTCCAAATCCATTTTAAAGCCATTTTTAAGGCATTTCGCGCATACATGAAATGAACACATTTTTCTCCAAAACTATAACAGATGCAAGCTTGTCCTGTTTGGTGGAGATGATATTTAATAAAATAAGTAGAAATCCACTAAAAGTTTTGTTTGGTTATCTTGCAATCCCGAGATAATCGTCTCCATGCTCCAAATCCATTTTAAAGCCATTTTTAAGGCATTTCGCGCATACATGAAATGAACACATTTTTCTCCAAAACTATAACAGATGCAAGCTTGTCCTGTTTGGTGGAGATGATATTTAATAAAATAAGTAGAAATCCACTAAAAGTTTTGTTTGGTTATCTTGCAATCCCGAGATAATCGTCTCCATGCTCCAAATCCATTTTAAAGCCATTTTTAAGGCATTTCGCGCATACATGAAATGAACACATTTTTCTCCAAAACTATAACAGATGCAAGCTTGTCCTGTTTGGTGGAGATGATATTTAATAAAATAAGTAGAAATCCACTAAAAGTTTTGTTTGGTTATCTTGCAATCCCGAGATAATCGTCTCCATGCTCCAAATCCATTTTAAAGCCATTTTTAAGGCATTTCGCGCATACATGAAATGAACACATTTTTCTCCAAAACTATAACAGATGCAAGCTTGTCCTGTTTGGTGGAGATGATATTTAATAAAATAAGTAGAAATCCACTAAAAGTTTTGTTTGGTTATCTTGCAATCCCGAGATAATCGTCTCCATGCTCCAAATCCATTTTAAAGCCATTTTTAAGGCATTTCGCGCATACATGAAATGAACACATTTTTCTCCAAAACTATAACAGATGCAAGCTTGTCCTGTTTGGTGGAGATGATATTTAATAAAATAAGTAGAAATCCACTAAAAGTTTTGTTTGGTTATCTTGCAATCCCGAGATAATCGTCTCCATGCTCCAAATCCATTTTAAAGCCATTTTTAAGGCATTTCGCGCATACATGAAATGAACACATTTTTCTCCAAAACTATAACAGATGCAAGCTTGTCCTGTTTGGTGGAGATGATATTTAATAAAATAAGTAGAAATCCACTAAAAGTTTTGTTTGGTTATCTTGCAATCCCGAGATAATCGTCTCCATGCTCCAAATCCATTTTAAAGCCATTTTTAAGGCATTTCGCGCATACATGAAATGAACACATTTTTCTCCAAAACTATAACAGATGCAAGCTTGTCCTGTTTGGTGGAGATGATATTTAATAAAATAAGTAGAAATCCACTAAAAGTTTTGTTTGGTTATCTTGCAATCCCGAGATAATCGTCTCCATGCTCCAAATCCATTTTAAAGCCATTTTTAAGGCATTTCGCGCATACATGAAATGAACACATTTTTCTCCAAAACTATAACAGATGCAAGCTTGTCCTGTTTGGTGGAGATGATATTTAATAAAATAAGTAGAAATCCACTAAAAGTTTTGTTTGGTTATCTTGCAATCCCGAGATAATCGTCTCCATGCTCCAAATCCATTTTAAAGCCATTTTTAAGGCATTTCGCGCATACATGAAATGAACACATTTTTCTCCAAAACTATAACAGATGCAAGCTTGTCCTGTTTGGTGGAGATGATATTTAATAAAATAAGTAGAAATCCACTAAAAGTTTTGTTTGGTTATCTTGCAATCCCGAGATAATCGTCTCCATGCTCCAAATCCATTTTAAAGCCATTTTTAAGGCATTTCGCGCATACATGAAATGAACACATTTTTCTCCAAAACTATAACAGATGCAAGCTTGTCCTGTTTGGTGGAGATGATATTTAATAAAATAAGTAGAAATCCACTAAAAGTTTTGTTTGGTTATCTTGCAATCCCGAGATAATCGTCTCCATGCTCCAAATCCATTTTAAAGCCATTTTTAAGGCATTTCGCGCATACATGAAATGAACACATTTTTCTCCAAAACTATAACAGATGCAAGCTTGTCCTGTTTGGTGGAGATGATATTTAATAAAATAAGTAGAAATCCACTAAAAGTTTTGTTTGGTTATCTTGCAATCCCGAGATAATCGTCTCCATGCTCCAAATCCATTTTAAAGCCATTTTTAAGGCATTTCGCGCATACATGAAATGAACACATTTTTCTCCAAAACTATAACAGATGCAAGCTTGTCCTGTTTGGTGGAGATGATATTTAATAAAATAAGTAGAAATCCACTAAAAGTTTTGTTTGGTTATCTTGCAATCCCGAGATAATCGTCTCCATGCTCCAAATCCATTTTAAAGCCATTTTTAAGGCATTTCGCGCATACATGAAATGAACACATTTTTCTCCAAAACTATAACAGATGCAAGCTTGTCCTGTTTGGTGGAGATGATATTTAATAAAATAAGTAGAAATCCACTAAAAGTTTTGTTTGGTTATCTTGCAATCCCGAGATAATCGTCTCCATGCTCCAAATCCATTTTAAAGCCATTTTTAAGGCATTTCGCGCATACATGAAATGAACACATTTTTCTCCAAAACTATAACAGATGCAAGCTTGTCCTGTTTGGTGGAGATGATATTTAATAAAATAAGTAGAAATCCACTAAAAGTTTTGTTTGGTTATCTTGCAATCCCGAGATAATCGTCTCCATGCTCCAAATCCATTTTAAAGCCATTTTTAAGGCATTTCGCGCATACATGAAATGAACACATTTTTCTCCAAAACTATAACAGATGCAAGCTTGTCCTGTTTGGTGGAGATGATATTTAATAAAATAAGTAGAAATCCACTAAAAGTTTTGTTTGGTTATCTTGCAATCCCGAGATAATCGTCTCCATGCTCCAAATCCATTTTAAAGCCATTTTTAAGGCATTTCGCGCATACATGAAATGAACACATTTTTCTCCAAAACTATAACAGATGCAAGCTTGTCCTGTTTGGTGGAGATGATATTTAATAAAATAAGTAGAAATCCACTAAAAGTTTTGTTTGGTTATCTTGCAATCCCGAGATAATCGTCTCCATGCTCCAAATCCATTTTAAAGCCATTTTTAAGGCATTTCGCGCATACATGAAATGAACACATTTTTCTCCAAAACTATAACAGATGCAAGCTTGTCCTGTTTGGTGGAGATGATATTTAATAAAATAAGTAGAAATCCACTAAAAGTTTTGTTTGGTTATCTTGCAATCCCGAGATAATCGTCTCCATGCTCCAAATCCATTTTAAAGCCATTTTTAAGGCATTTCGCGCATACATGAAATGAACACATTTTTCTCCAAAACTATAACAGATGCAAGCTTGTCCTGTTTGGTGGAGATGATATTTAATAAAATAAGTAGAAATCCACTAAAAGTTTTGTTTGGTTATCTTGCAATCCCGAGATAATCGTCTCCATGCTCCAAATCCATTTTAAAGCCATTTTTAAGGCATTTCGCGCATACATGAAATGAACACATTTTTCTCCAAAACTATAACAGATGCAAGCTTGTCCTGTTTGGTGGAGATGATATTTAATAAAATAAGTAGAAATCCACTAAAAGTTTTGTTTGGTTATCTTGCAATCCCGAGATAATCGTCTCCATGCTCCAAATCCATTTTAAAGCCATTTTTAAGGCATTTCGCGCATACATGAAATGAACACATTTTTCTCCAAAACTATAACAGATGCAAGCTTGTCCTGTTTGGTGGAGATGATATTTAATAAAATAAGTAGAAATCCACTAAAAGTTTTGTTTGGTTATCTTGCAATCCCGAGATAATCGTCTCCATGCTCCAAATCCATTTTAAAGCCATTTTTAAGGCATTTCGCGCATACATGAAATGAACACATTTTTCTCCAAAACTATAACAGATGCAAGCTTGTCCTGTTTGGTGGAGATGATATTTAATAAAATAAGTAGAAATCCACTAAAAGTTTTGTTTGGTTATCTTGCAATCCCGAGATAATCGTCTCCATGCTCCAAATCCATTTTAAAGCCATTTTTAAGGCATTTCGCGCATACATGAAATGAACACATTTTTCTCCAAAACTATAACAGATGCAAGCTTGTCCTGTTTGGTGGAGATGATATTTAATAAAATAAGTAGAAATCCACTAAAAGTTTTGTTTGGTTATCTTGCAATCCCGAGATAATCGTCTCCATGCTCCAAATCCATTTTAAAGCCATTTTTAAGGCATTTCGCGCATACATGAAATGAACACATTTTTCTCCAAAACTATAACAGATGCAAGCTTGTCCTGTTTGGTGGAGATGATATTTAATAAAATAAGTAGAAATCCACTAAAAGTTTTGTTTGGTTATCTTGCAATCCCGAGATAATCGTCTCCATGCTCCAAATCCATTTTAAAGCCATTTTTAAGGCATTTCGCGCATACATGAAATGAACACATTTTTCTCCAAAACTATAACAGATGCAAGCTTGTCCTGTTTGGTGGAGATGATATTTAATAAAATAAGTAGAAATCCACTAAAAGTTTTGTTTGGTTATCTTGCAATCCCGAGATAATCGTCTCCATGCTCCAAATCCATTTTAAAGCCATTTTTAAGGCATTTCGCGCATACATGAAATGAACACATTTTTCTCCAAAACTATAACAGATGCAAGCTTGTCCTGTTTGGTGGAGATGATATTTAATAAAATAAGTAGAAATCCACTAAAAGTTTTGTTTGGTTATCTTGCAATCCCGAGATAATCGTCTCCATGCTCCAAATCCATTTTAAAGCCATTTTTAAGGCATTTCGCGCATACATGAAATGACACATTTTTCTCCAAAACTATAACAGATGCAAGCTTGTCCTGTTTGGTGGAGATGATATTTAATAAAATAAGTAGAAATCCACTAAAAGTTTTGTTTGGTTATCTTGCAATCCCGAGATAATCGTCTCCATGCTCCAAATCCATTTTAAAGCCATTTTTAAGGCATTTCGCGCATACATGAAATGAACACATTTTTCTCCAAAACTATAACAGATGCAAGCTTGTCCTGTTTGGTGGAGATGATATTTAATAAAATAAGTAGAAATCCACTAAAAGTTTTGTTTGGTTATCTTGCAATCCCGAGATAATCGTCTCCATGCTCCAAATCCATTTTAAAGCCATTTTTAAGGCATTTCGCGCATACATGAAATGAACACATTTTTCTCCAAAACTATAACAGATGCAAGCTTGTCCTGTTTGGTGGAGATGATATTTAATAAAATAAGTAGAAATCCACTAAAAGTTTTGTTTGGTTATCTTGCAATCCCGAGATAATCGTCTCCATGCTCCAAATCCATTTTAAAGCCATTTTTAAGGCATTTCGCGCATACATGAAATGAACACATTTTTCTCCAAAACTATAACAGATGCAAGCTTGTCCTGTTTGGTGGAGATGATATTTAATAAAATAAGTAGAAATCCACTAAAAGTTTTGTTTGGTTATCTTGCAATCCCGAGATAATCGTCTCCATGCTCCAAATCCATTTTAAAGCCATTTTTAAGGCATTTCGCGCATACATGAAATGAACACATTTTTCTCCAAAACTATAACAGATGCAAGCTTGTCCTGTTTGGTGGAGATGATATTTAATAAAATAAGTAGAAATCCACTAAAAGTTTTGTTTGGTTATCTTGCAATCCCGAGATAATCGTCTCCATGCTCCAAATCCATTTTAAAGCCATTTTTAAGGCATTTCGCGCATACATGAAATGAACACATTTTTCTCCAAAACTATAACAGATGCAAGCTTGTCCTGTTTGGTGGAGATGATATTTAATAAAATAAGTAGAAATCCACTAAAAGTTTTGTTTGGTTATCTTGCAATCCCGAGATAATCGTCTCCATGCTCCAAATCCATTTTAAAGCCATTTTTAAGGCATTTCGCGCATACATGAAATGAACACATTTTTCTCCAAAACTATAACAGATGCAAGCTTGTCCTGTTTGGTGGAGATGATATTTAATAAAATAAGTAGAAATCCACTAAAAGTTTTGTTTGGTTATCTTGCAATCCCGAGATAATCGTCTCCATGCTCCAAATCCATTTTAAAGCCATTTTTAAGGCATTTCGCGCATACATGAAATGAACACATTTTTCTCCAAAACTATAACAGATGCAAGCTTGTCCTGTTTGGTGGAGATGATATTTAATAAAATAACTAGAAATCCACTAAAAGTTTTGTTTGGTTATCTTGCAATCCCGAGATAATCGTCTCCATGCTCCAAATCCATTTTAAAGCCATTTTTAAGGCATTTCGCGCATACATGAAATGAACACATTTTTCTCCAAAACTATAACAGATGCAAGCTTGTCCTGTTTGGTGGAGATGATATTTAATAAAATAAGCTAGAAATCCACTAAAAGTTTTGTTTGGTTATCTTGCAATCCGAGATAATCGTCTCCATGCTCCAAATCCATTTTAAAGCCATTTTTAAGGCATTTCGCGCATACATGAAATGAACACATTTTTCTCCAAAACTATAACAGATGCAAGCTTGTCCTGTTTGGTGGAGATGATATTTAATAAAATAAGTAGAAATCCACTAAAAGTTTTGTTTGGTTATCTTGCAATCCCGAGATAATCGTCTCCATGCTCCAAATCCATTTTAAAGCCATTTTTAAGGCATTTCGCGCATACATGAAATGAACACATTTTTCTCCAAAACTATAACAGATGCAAGCTTGTCCTGTTTGGTGGAGATGATATTTAATAAAATAAGTAGAAATCCACTAAAAGTTTTGTTTGGTTATCTTGCAATCCCGAGATAATCGTCTCCATGCTCCAAATCCATTTTAAAGCCATTTTTAAGGCATTTCGCGCATACATGAAATGAACACATTTTTCTCCAAAACTATAACAGATGCAAGCTTGTCCTGTTTGGTGGAGATGATATTTAATAAAATAAGTAGAAATCCACTAAAAGTTTTGTTTGGTTATCTTGCAATCCCGAGATAATCGTCTCCATGCTCCAAATCCATTTTAAAGCCATTTTTAAGGCATTTCGCGCATACATGAAATGAACACATTTTTCTCCAAAACTATAACAGATGCAAGCTTGTCCTGTTTGGTGGAGATGATATTTAATAAAATAAGTAGAAATCCACTAAAAGTTTTGTTTGGTTATCTTGCAATCCCGAGATAATCGTCTCCATGCTCCAAATCCATTTTAAAGCCATTTTTAAGGCATTTCGCGCATACATGAAATGAACACATTTTTCTCCAAAACTATAACAGATGCAAGCTTGTCCTGTTTGGTGGAGATGATATTTAATAAAATAAGTAGAAATCCACTAAAAGTTTTGTTTGGTTATCTTGCAATCCCGAGATAATCGTCTCCATGCTCCAAATCCATTTTAAAGCCATTTTTAAGGCATTTCGCGCATACATGAAATGAACACATTTTTCTCCAAAACTATAACAGATGCAAGCTTGTCCTGTTTGGTGGAGATGATATTTAATAAAATAAGTAGAAATCCACTAAAAGTTTTGTTTGGTTATCTTGCAATCCCGAGATAATCGTCTCCATGCTCCAAATCCATTTTAAAGCCATTTTTAAGGCATTTCGCGCATACATGAAATGAACACATTTTTCTCCAAAACTATAACAGATGCAAGCTTGTCCTGTTTGGTGGAGATGATATTTAATAAAATAAGTAGAAATCCACTAAAAGTTTTGTTTGGTTATCTTGCAATCCCGAGATAATCGTCTCCATGCTCCAAATCCATTTTAAAGCCATTTTTAAGGCATTTCGCGCATACATGAAATGAACACATTTTTCTCCAAAACTATAACAGATGCAAGCTTGTCCTGTTTGGTGGAGATGATATTTAATAAAATAAGTAGAAATCCACTAAAAGTTTTGTTTGGTTATCTTGCAATCCCGAGATAATCGTCTCCATGCTCCAAATCCATTTTAAAGCCATTTTTAAGGCATTTCGCGCATACATGAAATGAACACATTTTTCTCCAAAACTATAACAGATGCAAGCTTGTCCTGTTTGGTGGAGATGATATTTAATAAAATAAGTAGAAATCCACTAAAAGTTTTGTTTGGTTATCTTGCAATCCCGAGATAATCGTCTCCATGCTCCAAATCCATTTTAAAGCCATTTTTAAGGCATTTCGCGCATACATGAAATGAACACATTTTTCTCCAAAACTATAACAGATGCAAGCTTGTCCTGTTTGGTGGAGATGATATTTAATAAAATAAGTAGAAATCCACTAAAAGTTTTGTTTGGTTATCTTGCAATCCCGAGATAATCGTCTCCATGCTCCAAATCCATTTTAAAGCCATTTTTAAGGCATTTCGCGCATACATGAAATGAACACATTTTTCTCCAAAACTATAACAGATGCAAGCTTGTCCTGTTTGGTGGAGATGATATTTAATAAAATAAGTAGAAATCCACTAAAAGTTTTGTTTGGTTATCTTGCAATCCCGAGATAATCGTCTCCATGCTCCAAATCCATTTTAAAGCCATTTTTAAGGCATTTCGCGCATACATGAAATGAACACATTTCATGTATGCGCGAAATGCCTTAAAAATGGCTTTAAAATGGATTTGGAGCATGGAGACGATTATCTCGGGATTGCAAGATAACCAAACAAAACTTTTAGTGGATTTCTACTTATTTTATTAAATATCATCTCCACCAAACAGGACAAGCTTGCATCTGTTATAGTTTTGGAGAAAAATGTGTTCATTTCATGTATGCGCGAAATGCCTTAAAAATGGCTTTAAAATGGATTTGGAGCAAGGAGACGATTATCTCGGGATTGCAAGATAACCAAACAAAACTTTTATTGGATTTCTACTTATTTTATTAAATATCATCTCCACCAAACAGGACAAGCTTGCATCTGTTATAGTTTTGGAGAAAAATGTGTTCATTTCATGTATGCGCGAAATGCCTTAAAAATGGCTTTAAAATGGATTTGGAGCATGGAGACGATTATCTCGGGATTGCAAGATAACCAAACAAAACTTTTAGTGGATTTCTACTTATTTTATTAAATATCATCTCCACCAAACAGGACAAGCTTGCATCTGTTATAGTTTTGGAGAAAAATGTGTTCATTTCATGTATGCGCGAAATGCCTTAAAAATGGCTTTAAAATGGATTTGGAGCATGGAGACGATTATCTCGGGATTGCAAGATAACCAAACAAAACTTTTAGTGGATTTCTACTTATTTTATTAAATATCATCTCCACCAAACAGGACAAGCTTGCATCTGTTATAGTTTTGGAGAAAAATGTGTTCATTTCATGTATGCGCGAAATGCCTTAAAAATGGCTTTAAAATGGATTTGGAGCATGGAGACGATTATCTCGGGATTGCAAGATAATCAAACAAAACTTTTAGTGGATTTCTACTTATTTTATTAAATATCATCTCCACCAAACAGGACAAGCTTGCATCTGTTATAGTTTTGGAGAAAAATGTGTTCATTTCATGTATGCGCGAAATGCCTTAAAAATGGCTTTAAAATGGATTTGGAGCATGGAGACGATTATCTCGGGATTGCAAGATAACCAAACAAAACTTTTAGTGGATTTCTACTTATTTTATTAAATATCATCTCCACCAAACAGGACAAGCTTGCATCTGTTATAGTTTTGGAGAAAAATGTGTTCATTTCATGTATGCGCGAAATGCCTTAAAAATGGCTTTAAAATGGATTTGGAGCATGGAGACGATTATCTCGGGATTGCAAGATAACCAAACAAAACTTTTAGTGGATTTCTACTTATTTTATTAAATATCATCTCCACCAAACAGGACAAGCTTGCATCTGTTATAGTTTTGGAGAAAAATGTGTTCATTTCATGTATGCGCGAAATGCCTTAAAAATGGCTTTAAAATGGATTTGGAGCATGGAGACGATTATCTCGGGATTGCAAGATAACCAAACAAAACTTTTAGTGGATTTCTACTTATTTTATTAAATATCATCTCCACCAAACAGGACAAGCTTGCATCTGTTATAGTTTTGGAGAAAAATGTGTTCATTTCATGTATGCGCGAAATGCCTTAAAAATGGCTTTAAAATGGATTTGGAGCATGGAGACGATTATCTCGGGATTGCAAGATAACCAAACAAAAACTTTTAGTGGATTTCTACTTATTTTATTAAATATCATCTCCACCAAACAGGACAAGCTTGCATCTGTTATAGTTTTGGAGAAAAATGTGTTCATTTCATGTATGCGCGAAATGCCTTAAAAATGGCTTTAAAATGGATTTGGAGCATGGAGACGATTATCTCGGGATTGCAAGATAACCAAACAAAACTTTTAGTGGATTTCTACTTATTTTATTAAATATCATCTCCACCAAACAGGACAAGCTTGCATCTGTTATAGTTTTGGAGAAAAATGTGTTCATTTCATGTATGCGCGAAATGCCTTAAAAATGGCTTTAAAATGGATTTGGAGCATGGAGACGATTATCTCGGGATTGCAAGATAACCAAACAAAACTTTTAGTGGATTTCTACTTATTTTATTAAATATCATCTCCACCAAACAGGACAAGCTTGCATCTGTTATAGTTTTGGAGAAAAATGTGTTCATTTCATGTATGCGCGAAATGCCTTAAAAATGGCTTTAAAATGGATTTGGAGCATGGAGACGATTATCTCGGGATTGCAAGATAACCAAACAAAACTTTTAGTGGATTTCTACTTATTTTATTAAATATCATCTCCACCAAACAGGACAAGCTTGCATCTGTTATAGTTTTGGAGAAAAATGTGTTCATTTCATGTATGCGCGAAATGCCTTAAAAATGGCTTTAAAATGGATTTGGAGCATGGAGACGATTATCTCGGGATTGCAAGATAACCAAACAAAACTTTTAGTGGATTTCTACTTATTTTATTAAATATCATCTCCACCAAACAGGACAAGCTTGCATCTGTTATAGTTTTGGAGAAAAATGTGTTCATTTCATGTATGCGCGAAATGCCTTAAAAATGGCTTTAAAATGGATTTGGAGCATGGAGACGATTATCTCGGATTGCAAGATAACCAAACAAAACTTTTAGTGGATTTCTACTTATTTTATTAAATATCATCTCCACCAAACAGGACAAGCTTGCATCTGTTATAGTTTTGGAGAAAAATGTGTTCATTTCATGTATGCGCGAAATGCCTTAAAAATGGCTTTAAAATGGATTTGGAGCATGGAGACGATTATCTCGGGATTGCAAGATAACCAAACAAAACTTTTAGTGGATTTCTACTTATTTTATTAAATATCATCTCCACCAAACAGGACAAGCTTGCATCTGTTATAGTTTTGGAGAAAAATGTGTTCATTTCATGTATGCGCGAAATGCCTTAAAAATGGCTTTAAAATGGATTTGGAGCATGGAGACGATTATCTCGGGATTGCAAGATAACCAAACAAAACTTTTAGTGGATTTCTACTTATTTTATTAAATATCATCTCCACCAAACAGGACAAGCTTGCATCTGTTATAGTTTTGGAGAAAAATGTGTTCATTTCATGTATGCGCGAAATGCCTTAAAAATGGCTTTAAAATGGATTTGGAGCATGGAGACGATTATCTCGGGATTGCAAGATAACCAAACAAAACTTTTAGTGGATTTCTACTTATTTTATTAAATATCATCTCCACCAAACAGGACAAGCTTGCATCTGTTATAGTTTTGGAGAAAAATGTGTTCATTTCATGTATGCGCGAAATGCCTTAAAAATGGCTTTAAAATGGATTTGGAGCATGGAGACGATTATCTCGGGATTGCAAGATAACCAAACAAAACTTTTAGTGGATTTCTACTTATTTTATTAAATATCATCTCCACCAAACAGGACAAGCTTGCATCTGTTATAGTTTTGGAGAAAAATGTGTTCATTTCATGTATGCGCGAAATGCCTTAAAAATGGCTTTAAAATGGATTTGGAGCATGGAGACGATTATCTCGGGATTGCAAGATAACCAAACAAAACTTTTAGTGGATTTCTACTTATTTTATTAAATATCATCTCCACCAAACAGGACAAGCTTGCATCTGTTATAGTTTTGGAGAAAAATGTGTTCATTTCATGTATGCGCGAAATGCCTTAAAAATGGCTTTAAAATGGATTTGGAGCATGGAGACGATTATCTCGGGATTGCAAGATAACCAAACAAAACTTTTAGTGGATTTCTACTTATTTTATTAAATATCATCTCCACCAAACAGGACAAGCTTGCATCTGTTATAGTTTTGGAGAAAAATGTGTTCATTTCATGTATGCGCGAAATGCCTTAAAAATGGCTTTAAAATGGATTTGGAGCATGGAGACGATTATCTCGGGATTGCAAGATAACCAAACAAAACTTTTAGTGGATTTCTACTTATTTTATTAAATATCATCTCCACCAAACAGGACAAGCTTGCATCTGTTATAGTTTTGGAGAAAAATGTGTTCATTTCATGTATGCGCGAAATGCCTTAAAAATGGCTTTAAAATGGATTTGGAGCATGGAGACGATTATCTCGGGATTGCAAGATAACCAAACAAAACTTTTAGTGGATTTCTACTTATTTTATTAAATATCATCTCCACCAAACAGGACAAGCTTGCATCTGTTATAGTTTTGGAGAAAAATGTGTTCATTTCATGTATGCGCGAAATGCCTTAAAAATGGCTTTAAAATGGATTTGGAGCATGGAGACGATTATCTCGGGATTGCAAGATAACCAAACAAAACTTTTAGTGGATTTCTACTTATTTTATTAAATATCATCTCCACCAAACAGGACAAGCTTGCATCTGTTATAGTTTTGGAGAAAAATGTGTTCATTTCATGTATGCGCGAAATGCCTTAAAAATGGCTTTAAAATGGATTTGGAGCATGGAGACGATTATCTCGGGATTGCAAGATAACCAAACAAAACTTTTAGTGGATTTCTACTTATTTTATTAAATATCATCTCCACCAAACAGGACAAGCTTGCATCTGTTATAGTTTTGGAGAAAAATGTGTTCATTTCATGTATGCGCGAAATGCCTTAAAAATGGCTTTAAAATGGATTTGGAGCATGGAGACGATTATCTCGGGATTGCAAGATAACCAAACAAAACTTTTAGTGGATTTCTACTTATTTTATTAAATATCATCTCCACCAAACAGGACAAGCTTGCATCTGTTATAGTTTTGGAGAAAAATGTGTTCATTTCATGTATGCGCGAAATGCCTTAAAAATGGCTTTAAATGGATTTGGAGCATGGAGACGATTATCTCGGGATTGCAAGATAACCAAACAAAACTTTTAGTGGATTTCTACTTATTTTATTAAATATCATCTCCACCAAACAGGACAAGCTTGCATCTGTTATAGTTTTGGAGAAAAATGTGTTCATTTCATGTATGCGCGAAATGCCTTAAAAATGGCTTTAAAATGGATTTGGAGCATGGAGACGATTATCTCGGGATTGCAAGATAACCAAACAAAACTTTTAGTGGATTTCTACTTATTTTATTAAATATCATCTCCACCAAACAGGACAAGCTTGCATCTGTTATAGTTTTGGAGAAAAATGTGTTCATTTCATGTATGCGCGAAATGCCTTAAAAATGGCTTTAAAATGGATTTGGAGCATGGAGACGATTATCTCGGGATTGCAAGATAACCAAACAAAACTTTTAGTGGATTTCTACTTATTTTATTAAATATCATCTCCACCAAACAGGACAAGCTTGCATCTGTTATAGTTTTGGAGAAAAATGTGTTCATTTCATGTATGCGCGAAATGCCTTAAAAATGGCTTTAAAATGGATTTGGAGCATGGAGACGATTATCTCGGGATTGCAAGATAACCAAACAAAACTTTTAGTGGATTTCTACTTATTTTATTAAATATCATCTCCACCAAACAGGACAAGCTTGCATCTGTTATAGTTTTGGAGAAAAATGTGTTCATTTCATGTATGCGCGAAATGCCTTAAAAATGGCTTTAAAATGGATTTGGAGCATGGAGACGATTATCTCGGGATTGCAAGATAACCAAACAAAACTTTTAGTGGATTTCTACTTATTTTATTAAATATCATCTCCACCAAACAGGACAAGCTTGCATCTGTTATAGTTTTGGAGAAAAATGTGTTCATTTCATGTATGCGCGAAATGCCTTAAAAATGGCTTTAAAATGGATTTGGAGCATGGAGACGATTATCTCGGGATTGCAAGATAACCAAACAAAACTTTTAGTGGATTTCTACTTATTTTATTAAATATCATCTCCACCAAACAGGACAAGCTTGCATCTGTTATAGTTTTGGAGAAAAATGTGTTCATTTCATGTATGCGCGAAATGCCTTAAAAATGGCTTTAAAATGGATTTGGAGCATGGAGACGATTATCTCGGGATTGCAAGATAACCAAACAAAACTTTTAGTGGATTTCTACTTATTTTATTAAATATCATCTCCACCAAACAGGACAAGCTTGCATCTGTTATAGTTTTGGAGAAAAATGTGTTCATTTCATGTATGCGCGAAATGCCTTAAAAATGGCTTTAAAATGGATTTGGAGCATGGAGACGATTATCTCGGGATTGCAAGATAACCAAACAAAACTTTTAGTGGATTTCTACTTATTTTATTAAATATCATCTCCACCAAACAGGACAAGCTTGCATCTGTTATAGTTTTGGAGAAAATGTGTTCATTTCATGTATGCGCGAAATGCCTTAAAAATGGCTTTAAAATGGATTTGGAGCATGGAGACGATTATCTCGGGATTGCAAGATAACCAAACAAAACTTTTAGTGGATTTCTACTTATTTTATTAAATATCATCTCCACCAAACAGGACAAGCTTGCATCTGTTATAGTTTTGGAGAAAAATGTGTTCATTTCATGTATGCGCGAAATGCCTTAAAAATGGCTTTAAAATGGATTTGGAGCATGGAGACGATTATCTCGGGATTGCAAGATAACCAAACAAAACTTTTAGTGGATTTCTACTTATTTTATTAAATATCATCTCCACCAAACAGGACAAGCTTGCATCTGTTATAGTTTTGGAGAAAAATGTGTTCATTTCATGTATGCGCGAAATGCCTTAAAAATGGCTTTAAAATGGATTTGGAGCATGGAGACGATTATCTCGGGATTGCAAGATAACCAAACAAAACTTTTAGTGGATTTCTACTTATTTTATTAAATATCATCTCCACCAAACAGGACAAGCTTGCATCTGTTATAGTTTTGGAGAAAAATGTGTTCATTTCATGTATGCGCGAAATGCCTTAAAAATGGCTTTAAAATGGATTTGGAGCATGGAGACGATTATCTCGGGATTGCAAGATAACCAAACAAAACTTTTAGTGGATTTCTACTTATTTTATTAAATATCATCTCCACCAAACAGGACAAGCTTGCATCTGTTATAGTTTTGGAGAAAAATGTGTTCATTTCATGTATGCGCGAAATGCCTTAAAAATGGCTTTAAAATGGATTTGGAGCATGGAGACGATTATCTCGGGATTGCAAGATAACCAAACAAAACTTTTAGTGGATTTCTACTTATTTTATTAAATATCATCTCCACCAAACAGGACAAGCTTGCATCTGTTATAGTTTTGGAGAAAAATGTGTTCATTTCATGTATGCGCGAAATGCCTTAAAAATGGCTTTAAAATGGATTTGGAGCATGGAGACGATTATCTCGGGATTGCAAGATAACCAAACAAAACTTTTAGTGGATTTCTACTTATTTTATTAAATATCATCTCCACCAAACAGGACAAGCTTGCATCTGTTATAGTTTTGGAGAAAAATGTGTTCATTTCATGTATGCGCGAAATGCCTTAAAAATGGCTTTAAAATGGATTTGGAGCATGGAGACGATTATCTCGGGATTGCAAGATAACCAAACAAAACTTTTAGTGGATTTCTACTTATTTTATTAAATATCATCTCCACCAAACAGGACAAGCTTGCATCTGTTATAGTTTTGGAGAAAAATGTGTTCATTTCATGTATGCGCGAAATGCCTTAAAAATGGCTTTAAAATGGATTTGGAGCATGGAGACGATTATCTCGGGATTGCAAGATAACCAAACAAAACTTTTAGTGGATTTCTACTTATTTTATTAAATATCATCTCCACCAAACAGGACAAGCTTGCATCTGTTATAGTTTTGGAGAAAAATGTGTTCATTTCATGTATGCGCGAAATGCCTTAAAAATGGCTTTAAAATGGATTTGGAGCATGGAGACGATTATCTCGGGATTGCAAGATAACCAAACAAAACTTTTAGTGGATTTCTACTTATTTTATTAAATATCATCTCCACCAAACAGGACAAGCTTGCATCTGTTATAGTTTTGGAGAAAAATGTGTTCATTTCATGTATGCGCGAAATGCCTTAAAAATGGCTTTAAAATGGATTTGGAGCATGGAGACGATTATCTCGGGATTGCAAGATAACCAAACAAAACTTTTAGTGGATTTCTACTTATTTTATTAAATATCATCTCCACCAAACAGGACAAGCTTGCATCTGTTATAGTTTTGGAGAAAAATGTGTTCATTTCATGTATGCGCGAAATGCCTTAAAAATGGCTTTAAAATGGATTTGGAGCATGGAGACGATTATCTCGGGATTGCAAGATAACCAAACAAAACTTTTAGTGGATTTCTACTTATTTTATTAAATATCATCTCCACCAAACAGGACAAGCTTGCATCTGTTATAGTTTTGGAGAAAAATGTGTTCATTTCATGTATGCGCGAAATGCCTTAAAAATGGCTTTAAAATGGATTTGGAGCATGGAGACGATTATCTCGGGATTGCAAGATAACCAAACAAAACTTTTAGTGGATTTCTACTTATTTTATTAAATATCATCTCCACCAAACAGGACAAGCTTGCATCTGTTATAGTTTTGGAGAAAAATGTGTTCATTTCATGTATGCGCGAAATGCCTTAAAAATGGCTTTAAAATGGATTTGGAGCATGGAGACGATTATCTCGGGATTGCAAGATAACCAAACAAAACTTTTAGTGGATTTCTACTTATTTTATTAAATATCATCTCCACCAAACAGGACAAGCTTGCATCTGTTATAGTTTTGGAGAAAAATGTGTTCATTTCATGTATGCGCGAAATGCCTTAAAAATGGCTTTAAAATGGATTTGGAGCATGGAGACGATTATCTCGGGATTGCAAGATAACCAAACAAAACTTTTAGTGGATTTCTACTTATTTTATTAAATATCATCTCCACCAAACAGGACAAGCTTGCATCTGTTATAGTTTTGGAGAAAAATGTGTTCATTTCATGTATGCGCGAAATGCCTTAAAAATGGCTTTAAAATGGATTTGGAGCATGGAGACGATTATCTCGGGATTGCAAGATAACCAAACAAAACTTTTAGTGGATTTCTACTTATTTTATTAAATATCATCTCCACCAAACAGGACAAGCTTGCATCTGTTATAGTTTTGGAGAAAAATGTGTTCATTTCATGTATGCGCGAAATGCCTTAAAAATGGCTTTAAAATGGATTTGGAGCATGGAGACGATTATCTCGGGATTGCAAGATAACCAAACAAAACTTTTAGTGGATTTCTACTTATTTTATTAAATATCATCTCCACCAAACAGGACAAGCTTGCATCTGTTATAGTTTTGGAGAAAAATGTGTTCATTTCATGTATGCGCGAAATGCCTTAAAAATGGCTTTAAAATGGATTTGGAGCATGGAGACGATTATCTCGGGATTGCAAGATAACCAAACAAAACTTTTAGTGGATTTCTACTTATTTTATTAAATATCATCTCCACCAAACAGGACAAGCTTGCATCTGTTATAGTTTTGGAGAAAAATGTGTTCATTTCATGTATGCGCGAAATGCCTTAAAAATGGCTTTAAAATGGATTTGGAGCATGGAGACGATTATCTCGGGATTGCAAGATAACCAAACAAAACTTTTAGTGGATTTCTACTTATTTTATTAAATATCATCTCCACCAAACAGGACAAGCTTGCATCTGTTATAGTTTTGGAGAAAAATGTGTTCATTTCATGTATGCGCGAAATGCCTTAAAAATGGCTTTAAATGGATTTGGAGCATGGAGACGATTATCTCGGGATTGCAAGATAACCAAACAAAACTTTTAGTGGATTTCTACTTATTTTATTAAATATCATCTCCACCAAACAGGACAAGCTTGCATCTGTTATAGTTTTGGAGAAAAATGTGTTCATTTCATGTATGCGCGAAATGCCTTAAAAATGGCTTTAAAATGGATTTGGAGCATGGAGACGATTATCTCGGGATTGCAAGATAACCAAACAAAACTTTTAGTGGATTTCTACTTATTTTATTAAATATCATCTCCACCAAACAGGACAAGCTTGCATCTGTTATAGTTTTGGAGAAAAATGTGTTCATTTCATGTATGCGCGAAATGCCTTAAAAATGGCTTTAAAATGGATTTGGAGCATGGAGACGATTATCTCGGGATTGCAAGATAACCAAACAAAACTTTTAGTGGATTTCTACTTATTTTATTAAATATCATCTCCACCAAACAGGACAAGCTTGCATCTGTTATAGTTTTGGAGAAAAATGTGTTCATTTCATGTATGCGCGAAATGCCTTAAAAATGGCTTTAAAATGGATTTGGAGCATGGAGACGATTATCTCGGGATTGCAAGATAACCAAACAAAACTTTTAGTGGATTTCTACTTATTTTATTAAATATCATCTCCACCAAACAGGACAAGCTTGCATCTGTTATAGTTTTGGAGAAAAATGTGTTCATTTCATGTATGCGCGAAATGCCTTAAAAATGGCTTTAAAATGGATTTGGAGCATGGAGACGATTATCTCGGGATTGCAAGATAACCAAACAAAACTTTTAGTGGATTTCTACTTATTTTATTAAATATCATCTCCACCAAACAGGACAAGCTTGCATCTGTTATAGTTTTGGAGAAAAATGTGTTCATTTCATGTATGCGCGAAATGCCTTAAAAATGGCTTTAAAATGGATTTGGAGCATGGAGACGATTATCTCGGGATTGCAAGATAACCAAACAAAACTTTTAGTGGATTTCTACTTATTTTATTAAATATCATCTCCACCAAACAGGACAAGCTTGCATCTGTTATAGTTTTGGAGAAAAATGTGTTCATTTCATGTATGCGCGAAATGCCTTAAAAATGGCTTTAAAATGGATTTGGAGCATGGAGACGATTATCTCGGGATTGCAAGATAACCAAACAAAACTTTTAGTGGATTTCTACTTATTTTATTAAATATCATCTCCACCAAACAGGACAAGCTTGCATCTGTTATAGTTTTGGAGAAAAATGTGTTCATTTCATGTATGCGCGAAATGCCTTAAAAATGGCTTTAAAATGGATTTGGAGCATGGAGACGATTATCTCGGATTGCAAGATAACCAAACAAAACTTTTAGTGGATTTCTACTTATTTTATTAAATATCATCTCCACCAAACAGGACAAGCTTGCATCTGTTATAGTTTTGGAGAAAAATGTGTTCATTTCATGTATGCGCGAAATGCCTTAAAATGGCTTTAAAATGGATTTGGAGCATGGAGACGATTATCTCGGGATTGCAAGATAACCAAACAAAACTTTTAGTGGATTTCTACTTATTTTATTAAATATCATCTCCACCAAACAGGACAAGCTTGCATCTGTTATAGTTTTGGAGAAAAATGTGTTCATTTCATGTATGCGCGAAATGCCTTAAAAATGGCTTTAAAATGGATTTGGAGCATGGAGACGATTATCTCGGGATTGCAAGATAACCAAACAAAACTTTTAGTGGATTTCTACTTATTTTATTAAATATCATCTCCACCAAACAGGACAAGCTTGCATCTGTTATAGTTTTGGAGAAAAATGTGTTCATTTCATGTATGCGCGAAATGCCTTAAAAATGGCTTTAAAATGGATTTGGAGCATGGAGACGATTATCTCGGGATTGCAAGATAACCAAACAAAACTTTTAGTGGATTTCTACTTATTTTATTAAATATCATCTCCACCAAACAGGACAAGCTTGCATCTGTTATAGTTTTGGAGAAAAATGTGTTCATTTCATGTATGCGCGAAATGCCTTAAAAATGGCTTTAAAATGGATTTGGAGCATGGAGACGATTATCTCGGGATTGCAAGATAACCAAACAAAACTTTTAGTGGATTTCTACTTATTTTATTAAATATCATCTCCACCAAACAGGACAAGCTTGCATCTGTTATAGTTTTGGAGAAAAATGTGTTCATTTCATGTATGCGCGAAATGCCTTAAAAATGGCTTTAAAATGGATTTGGAGCATGGAGACGATTATCTCGGGATTGCAAGATAACCAAACAAAACTTTTAGTGGATTTCTACTTATTTTATTAAATATCATCTCCACCAAACAGGACAAGCTTGCATCTGTTATAGTTTTGGAGAAAAATGTGTTCATTTCATGTATGCGCGAAATGCCTTAAAAATGGCTTTAAAATGGATTTGGAGCATGGAGACGATTATCTCGGGATTGCAAGATAACCAAACAAAACTTTTAGTGGATTTCTACTTATTTTATTAAATATCATCTCCACCAAACAGGACAAGCTTGCATCTGTTATAGTTTTGGAGAAAAATGTGTTCATTTCATGTATGCGCGAAATGCCTTAAAAATGGCTTTAAAATGGATTTGGAGCATGGAGACGATTATCTCGGGATTGCAAGATAACCAAACAAAACTTTTAGTGGATTTCTACTTATTTTATTAAATATCATCTCCACCAAACAGGACAAGCTTGCATCTGTTATAGTTTTGGAGAAAAATGTGTTCATTTCATGTATGCGCGAAATGCCTTAAAAATGGCTTTAAAATGGATTTGGAGCATGGAGACGATTATCTCGGGATTGCAAGATAACCAAACAAAACTTTTAGTGGATTTCTACTTATTTTATTAAATATCATCTCCACCAAACAGGACAAGCTTGCATCTGTTATAGTTTTGGAGAAAAATGTGTTCATTTCATGTATGCGCGAAATGCCTTAAAAATGGCTTTAAAATGGATTTGGAGCATGGAGACGATTATCTCGGGATTGCAAGATAACCAAACAAAACTTTTAGTGGATTTCTACTTATTTTATTAAATATCATCTCCACCAAACAGGACAAGCTTGCATCTGTTATAGTTTTGGAGAAAAATGTGTTCATTTCATGTATGCGCGAAATGCCTTAAAAATGGCTTTAAAATGGATTTGGAGCATGGAGACGATTATCTCGGGATTGCAAGATAACCAAACAAAACTTTTAGTGGATTTCTACTTATTTTATTAAATATCATCTCCACCAAACAGGACAAGCTTGCATCTGTTATAGTTTTGGAGAAAAATGTGTTCATTTCATGTATGCGCGAAATGCCTTAAAAATGGCTTTAAAATGGATTTGGAGCATGGAGACGATTATCTCGGGATTGCAAGATAACCAAACAAAACTTTTAGTGGATTTCTACTTATTTTATTAAATATCATCTCCACCAAACAGGACAAGCTTGCATCTGTTATAGTTTTGGAGAAAAATGTGTTCATTTCATGTATGCGCGAAATGCCTTAAAAATGGCTTTAAAATGGATTTGGAGCATGGAGACGATTATCTCGGGATTGCAAGATAACCAAACAAAACTTTTAGTGGATTTCTACTTATTTTATTAAATATCATCTCCACCAAACAGGACAAGCTTGCATCTGTTATAGTTTTGGAGAAAAATGTGTTCATTTCATGTATGCGCGAAATGCCTTAAAAATGGCTTTAAAATGGATTTGGAGCATGGAGACGATTATCTCGGGATTGCAAGATAACCAAACAAAACTTTTAGTGGATTTCTACTTATTTTATTAAATATCATCTCCACCAAACAGGACAAGCTTGCATCTGTTATAGTTTTGGAGAAAAATGTGTTCATTTCATGTATGCGCGAAATGCCTTAAAAATGGCTTTAAAATGGATTTGGAGCATGGAGACGATTATCTCGGGATTGCAAGATAACCAAACAAAACTTTTAGTGGATTTCTACTTATTTTATTAAATATCATCTCCACCAAACAGGACAAGCTTGCATCTGTTATAGTTTTGGAGAAAAATGTGTTCATTTCATGTATGCGCGAAATGCCTTAAAAATGGCTTTAAAATGGATTTGGAGCATGGAGACGATTATCTCGGGATTGCAAGATAACCAAACAAAACTTTTAGTGGATTTCTACTTATTTTATTAAATATCATCTCCACCAAACAGGACAAGCTTGCATCTGTTATAGTTTTGGAGAAAAATGTGTTCATTTCATGTATGCGCGAAATGCCTTAAAAATGGCTTTAAAATGGATTTGGAGCATGGAGACGATTATCTCGGGATTGCAAGATAACCAAACAAAACTTTTAGTGGATTTCTACTTATTTTATTAAATATCATCTCCACCAAACAGGACAAGCTTGCATCTGTTATAGTTTTGGAGAAAAATGTGTTCATTTCATGTATGCGCGAAATGCCTTAAAAATGGCTTTAAAATGGATTTGGAGCATGGAGACGATTATCTCGGGATTGCAAGATAACCAAACAAAACTTTTAGTGGATTTCTACTTATTTTATTAAATATCATCTCCACCAAACAGGACAAGCTTGCATCTGTTATAGTTTTGGAGAAAAATGTGTTCATTTCATGTATGCGCGAAATGCCTTAAAAATGGCTTTAAAATGGATTTGGAGCATGGAGACGATTATCTCGGGATTGCAAGATAACCAAACAAAACTTTTAGTGGATTTCTACTTATTTTATTAAATATCATCTCCACCAAACAGGACAAGCTTGCATCTGTTATAGTTTTGGAGAAAAATGTGTTCATTTCATGTATGCGCGAAATGCCTTAAAAATGGCTTTAAAATGGATTTGGAGCATGGAGACGATTATCTCGGGATTGCAAGATAACCAAACAAAACTTTTAGTGGATTTCTACTTATTTTATTAAATATCATCTCCACCAAACAGGACAAGCTTGCATCTGTTATAGTTTTGGAGAAAAATGTGTTCATTTCATGTATGCGCGAAATGCCTTAAAAATGGCTTTAAAATGGATTTGGAGCATGGAGACGATTATCTCGGGATTGCAAGATAACCAAACAAAACTTTTAGTGGATTTCTACTTATTTTATTAAATATCATCTCCACCAAACAGGACAAGCTTGCATCTGTTATAGTTTTGGAGAAAAATGTGTTCATTTCATGTATGCGCGAAATGCCTTAAAAATGGCTTTAAAATGGATTTGGAGCATGGAGACGATTATCTCGGGATTGCAAGATAACCAAACAAAACTTTTAGTGGATTTCTACTTATTTTATTAAATATCATCTCCACCAAACAGGACAAGCTTGCATCTGTTATAGTTTTGGAGAAAAATGTGTTCATTTCATGTATGCGCGAAATGCCTTAAAAATGGCTTTAAAATGGATTTGGAGCATGGAGACGATTATCTCGGGATTGCAAGATAACCAAACAAAACTTTTAGTGGATTTCTACTTATTTTATTAAATATCATCTCCACCAAACAGGACAAGCTTGCATCTGTTATAGTTTTGGAGAAAAATGTGTTCATTTCATGTATGCGCGAAATGCCTTAAAAATGGCTTTAAAATGGATTTGGAGCATGGAGACGATTATCTCGGGATTGCAAGATAACCAAACAAAACTTTTAGTGGATTTCTACTTATTTTATTAAATATCATCTCCACCAAACAGGACAAGCTTGCATCTGTTATAGTTTTGGAGAAAAATGTGTTCATTTCATGTATGCGCGAAATGCCTTAAAAATGGCTTTAAAATGGATTTGGAGCATGGAGACGATTATCTCGGGATTGCAAGATAACCAAACAAAACTTTTAGTGGATTTCTACTTATTTTATTAAATATCATCTCCACCAAACAGGACAAGCTTGCATCTGTTATAGTTTTGGAGAAAAATGTGTTCATTTCATGTATGCGCGAAATGCCTTAAAAATGGCTTTAAAATGGATTTGGAGCATGGAGACGATTATCTCGGGATTGCAAGATAACCAAACAAAACTTTTAGTGGATTTCTACTTATTTTATTAAATATCATCTCCACCAAACAGGACAAGCTTGCATCTGTTATAGTTTTGGAGAAAAATGTGTTCATTTCATGTATGCGCGAAATGCCTTAAAAATGGCTTTAAAATGGATTTGGAGCATGGAGACGATTATCTCGGGATTGCAAGATAACCAAACAAAAACTTTTAGTGGATTTCTACTTATTTTATTAAATATCATCTCCACCAAACAGGACAAGCTTGCATCTGTTATAGTTTTGGAGAAAAATGTGTTCATTTCATGTATGCGCGAAATGCCTTAAAAATGGCTTTAAAATGGATTTGGAGCATGGAGACGATTATCTCGGGATTGCAAGATAACCAAACAAAACTTTTAGTGGATTTCTACTTATTTTATTAAATATCATCTCCACCAAACAGGACAAGCTTGCATCTGTTATAGTTTTGGAGAAAAATGTGTTCATTTCATGTATGCGCGAAATGCCTTAAAA
>NW_027443718.1:0-36755 GCF_048569485.1 Anomaloglossus baeobatrachus | reverse complement strand
CTCGGGATTGCAAGATAACCAAACAAAACTTTTAGTGGATTTCTACTTATTTTATTAAATATCATCTCCACCAAACAGGACAAGCTTGCATCTGTTATAGTTTTGGAGAAAAATGTGTTCATTTCATGTATGCGCGAAATGCCTTAAAAATGGCTTTAAAATGGATTTGGAGCATGGAGACGATTATCTCGGGATTGCAAGATAACCAAACAAAACTTTTAGTGGATTTCTACTTATTTTATTAAAATATCATCTCCACCAAACAGGACAAGCTTGCATCTGTTATAGTTTTGGAGAAAAATGTGTTCATTTCATGTATGCGCGAAATGCCTTAAAAATGGCTTTAAAATGGATTTGGAGCATGGAGACGATTATCTCGGGATTGCAAGATAACCAAACAAAACTTTTAGTGGATTTCTACTTATTTTATTAAATATCATCTCACCAAACAGGACAAGCTTGCATCTGTTATAGTTTTGGAGAAAAATGTGTTCATTTCATGTATGCGCGAAATGCCTTAAAAATGGCTTTAAAATGGATTTGGAGCATGGAGACGATTATCTCGGGATTGCAATATAACCAAACAAAACTTTTAGTGATTTCTACTTATTTTATTAAATATCATCTCCACCAAACAGGACAAGCTTGCATCTGTTATAGTTTTGGAGAAAAATGTGTTCATTTCATGTATGCGCGAAATGCCTTAAAAATGGCTTTAAATGGATTTGGAGCATGGAGACGATTATCTCGGGATTGCAAGATAACCAAACAAAACTTTTAGTGGATTTCTACTTATTTTAATTAAATATCATCTCCACCAAACAGGACAAGCTTGCATCTGTTATAGTTTTGGAGAAAAATGTGTTCATTTCATGTATGCGCGAAATGCCTTAAAAATGGCTTTAAAATGGATTTGGAGCATGGAGACGATTATCTCGGGATTGCAAGATAACCAAACAAAACTTTTAGTGGATTTCTACTTATTTTATTAAATATCATCTCCATCAAACAGGACAAGCTTGCATCTGTTATAGTTTTGGAGAAAAATGTGTTCATTTCATGTATGCGCGAAATGTCTTAAAAATGGCTTTAAAATGGATTTGGAGCATGGAGACGATTATCTCGGGATTGCAAGATAACCAAACAAAACTTTTAGTGGATTTCTACTTATTTTATTAAATATCATTTCCACAAACAGGACAAGCTTGCATCTGGCTGTTATAGTTTTGGAGAAAAATGTGTTCATTTCATGTATGCGCGAAATGCCTTAAAATGGCTTTAAAATGGATTTGGAGCATGGAGACGATTATCTCGGATTGCAATATAACCAAACAAAACTTTTAGTGGATTTCTACTTATTTTATTAAATATCATCTCCACCAAACAGGACAAGCTTGCATCTGTTATAGTTTTGGAGAAAAATGTGTTCATTTCATGTATGCGCGAAATGCCTTAAAAATGGCTTTAAAATGGATTTGGAGCATGGAGACGATTATCTCGGGATTGCAAGATAACCAAACAAAACTTTTAGTGGATTTCTACTTATTTTATTAAATATCATCTCCACCAAACAGGACAAGCTTGCATCTGTTATAGTTTTGGAGAAAAATGTGTTCATTTCATGTATGCGCGAAATGCCTTAAAAATGGCTTTAAAATGGATTTGGAGCATGGAGACGATTATCTCGGGATTGCAAGATAACCAAACAAAACTTTTAGTGGATTTCTACTTATTTTATTAAATATCATCTCCACCAAACAGGACAAGCTTGCATCTGTTATAGTTTTGGAGAAAAATGTGTTCATTTCATGTATGCGCGAAATGCCTTAAAAATGGCTTTTAAATGGATTTGGAGCATGGAGACGATTATCTCGGGATTGCAAGATAACCAAACAAAACTTTTAGTGGATTTCTACTTATTTTATTAAATATCATCTCCACCAAACAGGACAAGCTTGCATCTGTTATAGTTTTGGAGAAAAATGTGTTCATTTCATGTATGCGCGAAATGCCTTAAAAATGGCTTTAAAATGGATTTGGAGCATGGAGACGATTATCTCGGGATTGCAATATAACCAAACAAAACTTTTAGTGGATTTCTACTTATTTTATTAAATATCATCTCCACCAAACAGGACAAGCTTGCATCTGTTATAGTTTTGGAGAAAAATGTGTTCATTTCATGTATGCGCGAAATGCCTTAAAAATGGCTTTAAAATGGATTTGGAGCATGGAGACGATTATCTCGGGATTGCAATATAACCAAACAAAACTTTTAGTGCATTTCTACTTATTTTATTAAATATCATCTCCACCAAACAGGACAAGCTTGCATCTGTTATAGTTTTGGAGAAAAATGTGTTCATTTCATGTATGCGCGAAATGCCTTAAAAATGGCTTTAAAATGGATTTGGAGCATGGAGACGATTATCTCGGGATTGCAAGATAACCAAACAAAACTTTTAGTGGATTTCTACTTATTTTATTAAATATCATCTCCACCAAACAGGACAAGCTTGCATCTGTTATAGTTTTGGAGAAAAATGTGTTCATTTCATGTATGCGCGAAATGCCTTAAAAATGGCTTTAAAATGGATTTGGAGCATGGAGACGATTATCTCGGGATTGCAAGATAACCAAACAAAACTTTTAGTGGATTTCTACTTATTTTATTAAATATCATCTCCACCAAACAGGACAAGCTTGCATCTGGTATAGTTTTGGAGAAAAATGTGTTCATTTCATGTATGCGCGAAATGCCTTAAAAATGGCTTTAAAATGGATTTGGAGCATGGAGACGATTATCTCGGGATTGCAAGATAACCAAACAAAACTTTTAGTGGATTTCTACTTATTTTATTAAATATCATCTCCACCAAACAGGACAAGCTTGCATCTGTTATAGTTTTGGAGAAAAATGTGTTCATTTCATGTATGCGCGAAATGCCTTAAAAATGGCTTTAAAATGGATTTGGAGCATGGAGACGATTATCTCGGGATTGCAAGATAACCAAACAAAACTTTTAGTGGATTTCTACTTATTTTATTAAATATCATCTCCACCAAACAGGACAAGCTTGCATCTGTTATAGTTTTGGAGAAAAATGTGTTCATTTCATGTATGCGCGAAATGCCTTAAAAATGGCTTTAAAATGGATTTGGAGCATGGAGACGATTATCTCGGGATTGCAATATAACCAAACAAAACTTTTAGTGGATTTCTACTTATTTTATTAAATATCATCTCCACCAAACAGGACAAGCTTGCATCTGTTATAGTTTTGGAGAAAATGTGTTCATTTCATGTATGCGCGAAATGCCTTAAAAATGGCTTTAAAATGGATTTGGAGCATGGAGACGATTATCTCGGGATTGCAAGATAACCAAACAAAACTTTTAGTGGATTTCTACTTATTTTATTAAATATCATCTCCATCAAACAGGACAAGCTTGCATCTGTTATAGTTTTGGAGAAAAATGTGTTCATTTCATGTATGCGCGAAATGCCTTAAAAATGGCTTTAAATGGATTTGGAGCATGGAGACGATTATCTCGGATTGCAAGATAACCAAACAAAACTTTAGTGGATTTCTACTTATTTTATTAAATATCATCTCCACCAAACAGGACAAGCTTGCATCTGTTATAGTTTTGGAGAAAAATGTGTTCATTTCATGTATGCGCGAAATGCCTTAAAAATGGCTTTAAAATGGATTTGGAGCATGGAGACGATTATCTCGGGATTGCAAGATAACCAAACAAAACTTTTAGTGGATTTCTACTTATTTTATTAAATATCATCTCCATCAAACAGGACAAGCTTGCATCTGTTATAGTTTTGGAGAAAATGTGTTCATTTCATGTATGCGCGAAATGTCTTAAAAATGGCTTTAAAATGGATTTGGAGCATGGAGACGATTATCTCGGGATTGCAAGATAACCAAACAAAAACTTTTTAGTGGATTTCTACTTATTTTATTAAATATCATTTCCACCAAACAGGACAAGCTTGCATCTGCTGTTATAGTTTTGGAGAAAAATGTGTTCATTTCATGTAATGCGCGAAATGCCTTAAAAATGGCTTTAAAATGGATTTGGAGCATGGAGACGATTATCTCGGATTGCAATATAACCAAACAAAACTTTTAGTGGATTTCTACTTATTTTATTAAATATCATCTCCACCAAACAGACAAGCTTGCATCTGTTATAGTTTTGGAGAAAAATGTGTTCATTTCATGTATGCGCGAAATGCCTTAAAAAATGGGCTTTTAAAATGGATTTGGAGCATGGAGACGATTATCTCGGGATTGCAAGATAACCAAACAAAACTTTTAGTGGATTTCTACTTATTTTATTAAATATCATCTCCACCAAACAGGACAAGCTTGCATCTGTTATAGTTTTGGAGAAAAATGTGTTCATTTCATGTATGCGCGAAATGCCTTAAAAATGGCTTTAAAATGGATTTGGAGCATGGAGACGATTATCTCGGGATTGCAAGATAACCAAACAAAAACTTTTAGTGGATTTCTACTTATTTTATTAAATATCATCTCCACCAAACAGGACAAGCTTGCATCTGTTATAGTTTTGGAGAAAAATGTGGTTCATTTCATGTATGCGCGAAATGCCTTAAAAATGGCTTTAAAATGGATTTGGAGCATGGAGACGATTATCTCGGGATTGCAAGATAACCAAAACAAAACTTTTAGTGGATTTCTACTTATTTTATTAAATATCATCTCCACCAAACAGGACAAGCTTGCATCTTGTTATAGTTTTGGAGGAAAAATGTGTTCATTTCATGTATGCGCGAAATGCCTTAAAAATGGCTTTAAATGGATTTGGAGCATGAGACGATTATCTCGGGATTGCAATATAACCAAACAAAACTTTTAGTGGATTTCTACTTATTTTATTAAATATCATCTCCACCAAACAGGACAAGCTTGCATCTGTTATAGTTTTGGAGAAAAATGTGTTCATTTCATGTATGCGCGAAATGCCTTAAAAATGGCTTTAAAATGGATTTGGAGCATGGAGACGATTATCTCGGATGCAATATAACCAAACAAAACTTTTAGTGGCATTTCTACTTATTTTATTAAATATCATCTCCACCAAACAGGACAAGCTTGCATCTGTTATAGTTTTGGAGAAAAATGTGTTCATTTCATGTATGCGCGAAATGCCTTAAAAATGGCTTTAAAATGGATTTGGAGCATGGAGACGATTATCTCGGGATTGCAAGATAACCAAACAAAACTTTTAGTGGATTTCTACTTATTTTATTAAATATCATCTCCACCAAACAGGACAAGCTTGCATCTGTTATAGTTTTTGGAGAAAAATGTGTTCATTTCATGTATGCGCGAAATGCCTTAAAAATGGCTTTAAAATGGATTTGGAGCATGGAGACGATTATCTCGGGATTGCAAGATAACCAAACAAAACTTTAGTGGATTTCTACTTATTTTATTAAATATCATCTCCACCAAACAGGACAAGCTTGCATCTGTATAGTTTTGGAGAAAAATGTGTTCATTTCATGTAATGCGCGAAATGCCTTAAAAATGGCTTTAAAATGGATTTGGAGCATGGAGACGATTATCTCGGGATTGCAAGATAACCAAACAAAACTTTTAGTGGATTTCTACTTATTTTATTAAATATCATCTCCACCAAACAGGACAAGCTTGCATCTGTTATAGTTTTGGAGAAAAATGTGTTCATTTCATGTATGCGCGAAATGCCTTAAAAATGGCTTTAAAATGGATTTGGAGCATGGAGACGATTATCTCGGGATTGCAAGATAACCAAACAAAACTTTTAGTGGATTTCTACTTATTTTATTAAATATCATCTCCACCAAACAGGACAAGCTTGCATCTGTTATAGTTTTGGAGAAAAATGTGTTCATTTCATGTATGCGCGAAATGCCTTAAAAATGGCTTTAAAATGGATTTGGAGCATGGAGACGATTATCTCGGGATTGCAATATAACCAAACAAAACTTTTAGTGGATTTCTACTTATTTTATTAAATATCATCTCCACCAAACAGGACAAGCTTGCATCTGTTATAGTTTTGGAGAAAAATGTGTTCATTTCATGTATGCGCGAAATGCCTTAAAAATGGCTTTAAAATGGATTTGGAGCATGGAGACGATTATCTCGGGATTGCAAGATAACCAAACAAAACTTTTAGTGGATTTCTACTTATTTTATTAAATATCATCTCCATCAAACAGGACAAGCTTGCATCTGTTATAGTTTTGGAGAAAAATGTGTTCATTTCATGTATGCGCGAAATGCCTTAAAAATGGCTTTAAAATGGATTTGGAGCATGGAGACGATTATCTCGGGATTGCAAGATAACCAAACAAAACTTTTAGTGGATTTCTACTTATTTTATTAAATATCATCTCCACCAAACAGGACAAGCTTGCATCTGTTATAGTTTTGGAGAAAAATGTGTTCATTTCATGTATGCGCGAAATGCCTTAAAAATGGCTTTAAAATGGATTTGGAGCATGGAGACGATTATCTCGGGATTGCAAGATAACCAAACAAAACTTTTAGTGGATTTCTACTTATTTTATTAAATATCATCTCCACCAAACAGGACAAGCTTGCATCTGTTATAGTTTTGGAGAAAAATGTGTTCATTTCATGTATGCGCGAAATGCCTTAAAAATGGCTTTAAAATGGATTTGGAGCATGGAGACGATTATCTCGGGATTGCAAGATAACCAAACAAAACTTTTAGTGGTTTTCTACTTATTTTATTAAATATCATCTCCACCAAACAGGACAAGCTTGCATGTGTTATAGTTTTGGAGAAAAATGTGTTCATTTCATGTATGCGCAAAATGCCTTAAAAATGGCTTTAAAATGGATTTGGAGCATGGAGACGATTATCTCGGGATTGCAAGATAACCAAACAAAACTTTTAGTGGATTTCTACTTATTTTATTAAATATCATCTCCACCAAACAGGACAAGCTTGCATCTGTTATAGTTTTGGAGAAAAATGTGTTCATTTCATGTATGCGCGAAATGCCTTAAAAATGGCTTTAAAATGGATTTGGAGCATAGAGACGATTATCTCGGGATTGCAAGATAACCAAACAAAACTTTTAGTGGATTTCTACTTATTTTATTAAATATCATCTCCACCAAACAGGACAAGCTTGCATCTGTTATAGTTTTGGAGAAAAATGTGTTCATTTCATGTATGCGCGAAATGCCTTAAAAATGGCTTTAAAATGGATTTGGAGCATGGAGACGATTATCTCGGGATTGCAAGATAACCAAACAAAACTTTTGGTGGATTTCTACTTATTTTATTAAATATCATCTTCACCAAACAGGACAAGCTTGCATGTGTTATAGTTTTGGAGAAAAATGTGTTCATTTCATGTATGCGCAAAATGCCTTTGAAATGGCTTTAAAATGGATTTGGAGCATGGAGACGATTATCTCGGGATTGCAAGATAACCAAACAAAACTTTTAGTGGATTTCTACTTATTTTATTAAATATCATCTCCACCAAACAGGACAAGCTTGCATCTGTTATAGTTTTGGAGAAAAATGTGTTCATTTCATGTATGCGCGAAATGCCTTAAAAATGGCTTTAAAATGGATTTGGAGCATGGAGACGATTATCTCGGGATTGCAAGATAACCAAACAAAACTTTTAGTGGATTTCTACTTATTTTATTAAATATCATCTCCACCAAACAGGACAAGCTTGCATCTGTTATAGTTTTGGAGAAAAATGTGTTCATTTCATGTATGCGCGAAATGCCTTAAAAATGGCTTTAAAATGGATTTGGAGCATGGAGACGATTATCTCGGGATTGCAAGATAACCAAACAAAACTTTTAGTGGATTTCTACTTATTTTATTAAATATCATCTCCACCAAACAGGACAAGCTTGCATCTGTTATAGTTTTGGAGAAAAATGTGTTCATTTCATGTATGCGCGAAATGCCTTAAAAATGGCTTTAAAATGGATTTGGAGCATGGAGACGATTATCTCGGGATTGCAAGATAACCAAACAAAACTTTTAGTGGATTTCTACTTATTTTATTAAATATCATCTCCACCAAACAGGACAAGCTTGCATCTGTTATAGTTTTAGAGAAAAATGTGTTCATTTCATGTATGCGCGAAATGCCTTAAAAATGGCTTTAAAATGGATTTGGAGCATGGAGACGATTATCTCGGGATTGCAAGATAACCAAACAAAACTTTTAGTGGATTTCTACTTATTTTATTAAATATCATCTCCACCAAACAGGACAAGCTTGCATGTGTTATAGTTTTGGAGAAAAATGTGTTCATTTCATGTATGCGCAAAATGCCTTTGAAATGGCTTTAAAATGGATTTGGAGCATGGAGACGATTATCTCAGGATGGCAATATAAACAAACGAAACTTTTAGTAGATTTCTACTTATTTTATTAAATATTATCTCCACCAAACAGGACAAGCTTGCATCTGTTATAGTTTTGGAGAAAAATGTGTTCATTTCATGTATGCGCGAAATGCCTTAAAAATGGCTTTAAAATGGATTTGGAGCATGGAGACGATTATCTCGGGATTGCAAGATAACCAAACAAAACTTTTAGTGGATTTCTACTTATTTTATTAAATATCATCTCCACCAAACAGGACAAGCTTGCATCTGTTATAGTTTTGGAGAAAAATGTGTTCATTTCATGTATGCGCGAAATGCCTTAAAAATGGCTTTAAAATGGATTTGGAGCATGGAGACGATTATCTCGGGATTGCAAGATAACCAAACAAAACTTTTAGTGGATTTCTACTTATTTTATTAAATATCATCTCCACCAAACAGGACAAGCTTGCATGTGTTATAGTTTTGGAGAAAAATGTGTTCATTTCATGTATGCGCAAAATGCCTTTGAAATGGCTTTAAAATGGATTTGGAGCATGGAGACGATTATCTCAGGATGGCAATATAAACAAACGAAACTTTTAGTAGATTTCTACTTATTTTATTAAATATTATCTCCACCAAACAGGACAAGCTTGCATCTGTTATAGTTTTGGAGAAAAATGTGTTCATTTCATGTATGCGCGAAATGCCTTAAAAATGGCTTTAAAATGGATTTGGAGCATGGAGACGATTATCTCGGGATTGCAAGATAACCAAACAAAACTTTTAGTGGATTTCTACTTATTTTATTAAATATCATCTCCACCAAACAGGACAAGCTTGCATCTGTTATAGTTTTGGAGAAAAATGTGTTCATTTCATGTATGCGCGAAATGCCTTAAAAATGGCTTTAAAATGGATTTGGAGCATGGAGACGATTATCTCGGGATTGCAAGATAACCAAACAAAACTTTTAGTGGATTTCTACTTATTTTATTAAATATCATCTCCACCAAACAGGACAAGCTTGCATGTGTTATAGTTTTGGAGAAAAATGTGTTCATTTCATGTATGCGCAAAATGCCTTTGAAATGGCTTTAAAATGGATTTGGAGCATGGAGACGATTATCTCGGGATTGCAAGATAACCAAACAAAACTTTTAGTGGATTTCTACTTATTTTATTAAATATCATCTCCACCAAACAGGACAAGCTTGCATCTGTTATAGTTTTGGAGAAAAATGTGTTCATTTCATGTATGCGCGAAATGCCTTAAAAATGGCTTTAAAATGGATTTGGAGCATGGAGACGATTATCTCGGGATTGCAAGATAACCAAACAAAACTATAACAGATGCAAGCTTGTCCTGTTTGGTGGAGATAATATTTAATAAAATAAGTAGAAATCTACTAAAAGTTTCGTTTGTTTATATTGCCATCCTGAGATAATCGTCTCCATGCTCCAAATCCATTTTAAAGCCATTTCAAAGGCATTTTGCGCATACATGAAATGAACACATTTTTCTCCAAAACTATAACACATGCAAGCTTGTCCTGTTTGGTGGAGATGATATTTAATAAAATAAGTAGAAATCCACTAAAAGTTTTGTTTGGTTATCTTGCAATCCCGAGATAATCGTCTCCATGCTCCAAATCCATTTTAAAGCCATTTTTAAGGCATTTCGCGCATACATGAAATGAACACATTTTTCTCTAAAACTATAACAGATGCAAGCTTGTCCTGTTTGGTGGAGATGATATTTAATAAAATAAGTAAAAATCCACTAAAAGTTTTGTTTGGTTATCTTGCAATCCTGAGATAATCGTCTCCATGCTCCAAATCCATTTTAAAGCCATTTTTAAGGCATTTCGCGCATACATGAAATGAACACATTTTTCTCCAAAACTATAACAGATGCAAGCTTGTCCTGTTTGGTGGAGATGATATTTAATAAAATAAGTAGAAATCCACTAAAAGTTTTGTTTGGTTATCTTGCAATCCCGAGATAATCGTCTCCATGCTCCAAATCCATTTTAAAGCCATTTTTAAGGCATTTCGCGCATACATGAAATGAACACATTTTTCTCCAAAACTATAACAGATGCAAGCTTGTCCTGTTTGGTGGAGATGATATTTAATAAAATAAGTAGAAATCCACTAAAAGTTTTGTTTGGTTATCTTGCAATCCCGAGATAATCGTCTCCATGCTCCAAATCCATTTTAAAGCCATTTCAAAGGCATTTTGCGCATACATGAAATGAACACATTTTTCTCCAAAACTATAACACATGCAAGCTTGTCCTGTTTGGTGGAGATGATATTTAATAAAATAAGTAGAAATCCACTAAAAGTTTTGTTTGGTTATCTTGCAATCCCGAGATAATCGTCTCCATGCTCCAAATCCATTTTAAAGCCATTTTTAAGGCATTTCGCGCATACATGAAATGAACACATTTTTCTCCAAAACTATAACAGATGCAAGCTTGTCCTGTTTGGTGGAGATGATATTTAATAAAATAAGTAGAAATCCACTAAAAGTTTTGTTTGGTTATCTTGCAATCCCGAGATAATCGTCTCCATGCTCCAAATCCATTTTAAAGCCATTTTTAAGGCATTTCGCGCATACATGAAATGAACACATTTTTCTCCAAAACTATAACAGATGCAAGCTTGTCCTGTTTGGTGGAGATGATATTTAATAAAATAAGTAGAAATCCACTAAAAGTTTTGTTTGGTTATCTTGCAATCCCGAGATAATCGTCTCCATGCTCCAAATCCATTTTAAAGCCATTTCAAAGGCATTTTGCGCATACATGAAATGAACACATTTTTCTCCAAAACTATAACACATGCAAGCTTGTCCTGTTTGGTGGAGATGATATTTAATAAAATAAGTAGAAAACCACTAAAAGTTTTGTTTGGTTATCTTGCAATCCCGAGATAATCGTCTCCATGCTCCAAATCCATTTTAAAGCCATTTTTAAGGCATTTCGCGCATACATGAAATGAACACATTTTTCTCCAAAACTATAACAGATGCAAGCTTGTCCTGTTTGGTGGAGATGATATTTAATAAAATAAGTAGAAATCCACTAAAAGTTTTGTTTGGTTATCTTGCAATCCCGAGATAATCGTCTCCATGCTCCAAATCCATTTTAAAGCCATTTCAAATGCATTTTGCGCATACATGAAATGAACACATTTTTCTCCAAAACTATAACACATGCAAGCTTGTCCTGTTTGGTGGAGATGATATTTAATAAAATAAGTAGAAATCCACTAAAAGTTTTGTTTGGTTATCTTGCAATCCCGAGATAATCGTCTCCATGCTCCAAATCCATTTTAAAGCCATTTTTAAGGCATTTCGCGCATACATGAAATGAACACATTTTTCTCCAAAACTATAACAGATGCAAGCTTGTCCTGTTTGGTGGAGATGATATTTAATAAAATAAGTAGAAATCCACTAAAAGTTTTGTTTGGTTATCTTGCAATCCCGAGATAATCGTCTCCATGCTCCAAATCCATTTTAAAGCCATTTTTAAGGCATTTCGCGCATACATGAAATAAACACATTTTTCTCCAAAACTATAACAGATGCAAGCTTGTCCTGTTTGGTGGAGATGATATTTAATAAAATAAGTAGAAATCCACTAAAAGTTTTGTTTGGTTATCTTGCAATCCCGAGATAATCGTCTCCATGCTCCAAATCCATTTTAAAGCCATTTTTAAGGCATTTCGCGCATACATGAAATGAACACATTTTTCTCCAAAACTATAACAGATGCAAGCTTGTCCTGTTTGGTGGAGATGATATTTAATAAAATAAGTAGAAATCCACTAAAAGTTTTGTTTGGTTATATTGCAATCCCGAGATAATCGTCTCCATGCTCCAAATCCATTTTAAAGCCATTTTTAAGGCATTTCGCGCATACATGAAATGAACACATTTTTCTCCAAAACTATAACAGATGCAAGCTTGTCCTGTTTGGTGGAGATAATATTTAATAAAATAAGTAGAAATCTACTAAAAGTTTCGTTTGTTTATATTGCCATCCTGAGATAATCGTCTCCATGCTCCAAATCCATTTTAAAGCCATTTCAAAGGCATTTTGCGCATACATGAAATGAACACATTTTTCTCCAAAACTATAACACATGCAAGCTTGTCCTGTTTGGTGGAGATGATATTTAATAAAATAAGTAGAAATCCACTAAAAGTTTTGTTTGGTTATCTTGCAATCCCGAGATAATCGTCTCCATGCTCCAAATCCATTTTAAAGCCATTTTTAAGGCATTTCGCGCATACATGAAATGAACACATTTTTCTCTAAAACTATAACAGATGCAAGCTTGTCCTGTTTGGTGGAGATGATATTTAATAAAATAAGTAGAAATCCACTAAAAGTTTTGTTTGGTTATCTTGCAATCCCGAGATAATCGTCTCCATGCTCCAAATCCATTTTAAAGCCATTTTTAAGGTATTTCGCGCATACATGAAATGAACACATTTTTCTCCAAAACTATAACAGATGCAAGCTTGTCCTGTTTGGTGGAGATGATATTTAATAAAATAAGTAGAAATCCACTAAAAGTTTTGTTTGGTTATCTTGCAATCCCGAGATAATCGTCTCCATGCTCCAAATCCATTTTAAAGCCATTTTTAAGGCATTTCGCGCATACATGAAATGAACACATTTTTCTCCAAAACTATAACAGATGCAAGCTTGTCCTGTTTGGTGGAGATGATATTTAATAAAATAAGTAGAAATCCACTAAAAGTTTTGTTTGGTTATCTTGCAATCCCGAGATAATCGTCTCCATGCTCCAAATCCATTTTAAAGCCATTTCAAAGGCATTTTGCGCATACATGAAATGAACACATTTTTCTCCAAAACTATAACACATGCAAGCTTGTCCTGTTTGGTGGAGATGATATTTAATAAAATAAGTAGAAATCCACTAAAAGTTTTGTTTGGTTATCTTGCAATCCCGAGATAATCGTCTCCATGCTCCAAATCCATTTTAAAGCCATTTTTAAGGCATTTCGCGCATACATGAAATGAACACATTTTTCTCCAAAACTATAACAGATGCAAGCTTGTCCTGTTTGGTGGAGATGATATTTAATAAAATAAGTAGAAATCCACTAAAAGTTTTGTTTGGTTATCTTGCAATCCCGAGATAATCGTCTCCATGCTCCAAATCCATTTTAAAGCCATTTTTAAGGCATTTCGCGCATACATGAAATGAACACATTTTTCTCCAAAACTATAACAGATGCAAGCTTGTCCTGTTTGGTGGAGATGATATTTAATAAAATAAGTAGAAATCCACTAAAAGTTTTGTTTGGTTATCTTGCAATCCCGAGATAATCGTCTCCATGCTCCAAATCCATTTTAAAGCCATTTTTAAGGCATTTCGCGCATACATGAAATGAACACATTTTTCTCCAAAACTATAACAGATGCAAGCTTGTCCTGTTTGGTGGAGATGATATTTAATAAAATAAGTAGAAATCCACTAAAAGTTTTGTTTGGTTATCTTGCAATCCCGAGATAATCGTCTCCATGCTCCAAATCCATTTTAAAGCCATTTTTAAGGCATTTCGCGCATACATGAAATGAACACATTTTTCTCCAAAACTATAACAGATGCAAGCTTGTCCTGTTTGGTGGAGATGATATTTAATAAAATAAGTAGAAATCCACTAAAAGTTTTGTTTGGTTATCTTGCAATCCCGAGATAATCGTCTCCATGCTCCAAATCCATTTTAAAGCCATTTTTAAGGCATTTCGCGCATACATGAAATGAACACATTTTTCTCCAAAACTATAACAGATGCAAGCTTGTCCTGTTTGGTGGAGATGATATTTAATAAAATAAGTAGAAATCCACTAAAAGTTTTGTTTGGTTATCTTGCAATCCCGAGATAATCGTCTCCATGCTCCAAATCCATTTTAAAGCCATTTTTAAGGCATTTCGCGCATACATGAAATGAACACATTTTTCTCCAAAACTATAACAGATGCAAGCTTGTCCTGTTTGGTGGAGATGATATTTAATAAAATAAGTAGAAATCCACTAAAAGTTTTGTTTGGTTATCCTGCAATCCCGAGATAATCGTCTCCATGCTCCAAATCCATTTTAAAGCCATTTTTAAGGCATTTCGCGCATACATGAAATGAACACATTTTTCTCCAAAACTATAACAGATGCAAGCTTGTCCTGTTTGGTGGAGATCATATTTAATAAAATAAGTAGAAATCTACTAAAAGTTTCGTTTGTTTATATTGCCATCCTGAGATAATCGTCTCCATGCTCCAAATCCATTTTAAAGCCATTTCAAAGGCATTTTGCGCATACATGAAATGAACACATTTTTCTCCAAAACTATAACACATGCAAGCTTGTCCTGTTTGGTGGAGATGATATTTAATAAAATAAGTAGAAAACCACTAAAAGTTTTGTTTGGTTATCTTGCAATCCCGAGATAATCGTCTCCATGCTCCAAATCCATTTTAAAGCCATTTTTAAGGCATTTCGCGCATACATGAAATGAACACATTTTTCTCCAAAACTATAACAGATGCAAGCTTGTCCTGTTTGGTGGAGATGATATTTAATAAAATAAGTAGAAATCCACTAAAAGTTTTGTTTGGTTATCTTGCAATCCCGAGATAATCGTCTCCATGCTCCAAATCCATTTTAAAGCCATTTCAAAGGCATTTTGCGCATACATGAAATGAACACATTTTTCTCCAAAACTATAACACATGCAAGCTTGTCCTGTTTGGTGGAGATGATATTTAATAAAATAAGTAGAAATCCACTAAAAGTTTTGTTTGGTTATCTTGCAATCCCGAGATAATCGTCTCCATGCTCCAAATCCATTTTAAAGCCATTTTTAAGGCATTTCGCGGATACATGAAATGAACACATTTTTCTCCAAAACTATAACAGATGCAAGCTTGTCCTGTTTGGTGGAGATGATATTTAATAAAATAAGTAGAAATCCACTAAAAGTTTTGTTTGGTTATCTTGCAATCCCGAGATAATCGTCTCCATGCTCCAAATCCATTTTAAAGCCATTTTTAAGGCATTTCGCGCATACATGAAATGAACACATTTTTCTCCAAAACTATAACAGATGCAAGCTTGTCCTGTTTGGTGGAGATGATATTTAATAAAATAAGTAGAAATCCACTAAAAGTTTTGTTTGGTTATCTTGCAATCCCGAGATAATCGTCTCCATGCTCCAAATCCATTTTAAAGCCATTTTTAAGGCATTTCGCGCATACATGAAATGAACACATTTTTCTCCAAAACTATAACAGATGCAAGCTTGTCCTGTTTGGTGGAGATGATATTTAATAAAATAAGTAGAAATCCACTAAAAGTTTTGTTTGGTTATCTTGCAATCCCGAGATAATCGTCTCCATGCTCCAAATCCATTTTAAAGCCATTTTTAAGGCATTTCGCGCATACATGAAATGAACACATTTTTCTCCAAAACTATAACAGATGCAAGCTTGTCCTGTTTGGTGGAGATGATATTTAATAAAATAAGTAGAAATCCACTAAAAGTTTTGTTTGGTTATCTTGCAATCCCGAGATAATCGTCTCCATGCTCCAAATCCATTTTAAAGCCATTTTTAAGGCATTTCGCGCATACATGAAATGAACACATTTTTCTCCAAAACTATAACAGATGCAAGCTTGTCCTGTTTGGTGGAGATGATATTTAATAAAATAAGTAGAAATCCACTAAAAGTTTTGTTTGGTTATCTTGCAATCCCGAGATAATCGTCTCCATGCTCCAAATCCATTTTAAAGCCATTTCAAAGGCATTTTGCGCATACATGAAATGAACACATTTTTCTCCAAAACTATAACACATGCAAGCTTGTCCTGTTTGGTGGAGATGATATTTAATAAAATAAGTAGAAAACCACTAAAAGTTTTGTTTGGTTATCTTGCAATCCCGAGATAATCGTCTCCATGCTCCAAATCCATTTTAAAGCCATTTTTAAGGCATTTCGCGCATACATGAAATGAACACATATTTCTCCAAAACTATAACAGATGCAAGCTTGTCCTGTTTGGTGGAGATGATATTTAATAAAATAAGTAGAAATCCACTAAAAGTTTTGTTTGGTTATCTTGCAATCCCGAGATAATCGTCTCCATGCTCCAAATCCATTTTAAAGCCATTTCAAAGGCATTTTGCGCATACATGAAATGAACACATTTTTCTCCAAAACTATAACACATGCAAGCTTGTCCTGTTTGGTGGAGATGATATTTAATAAAATAAGTAGAAATCCACTAAAAGTTTTGTTTGGTTATCTTGCAATCCCGAGATAATCGTCTCCATGCTCCAAATCCATTTTAAAGCCATTTTTAAGGCATTTCGCGCATACATGAAATGAACACATTTTTCTCCAAAACTATAACAGATGCAAGCTTGTCCTGTTTGGTGGAGATGATATTTAATAAAATAAGTAGAAATCCACTAAAAGTTTTGTTTGGTTATCTTGCAATCCCGAGATAATCGTCTCCATGCTCCAAATCCATTTTAAAGCCATTTTTAAGGCATTTCGCGCATACATGAAATGAACACATTTTTCTCCAAAACTATAACAGATGCAAGCTTGTCCTGTTTGGTGGAGATGATATTTAATAAAATAAGTAGAAATCCACTAAAAGTTTTGTTTGGTTATCTTGCAATCCCGAGATAATCGTCTCCATGCTCCAAATCCATTTTAAAGCCATTTTTAAGGCATTTCGCGCATACATGAAATGAACACATTTTTCTCCAAAACTATAACAGATGCAAGCTTGTCCTGTTTGGTGGAGATGATATTTAATAAAATAAGTAGAAATCCACTAAAAGTTTTGTTGGGTTATATTGCAATCCCGAGATAATCGTCTTCATGCTCCAAATCCATTTTAAAGCCATTTTTAAGGCATTTCGCGCATACATGAAATGAACACATTTTTCTCCAAAACTATAACAGATGCAAGCTTGTCCTGTTTGGTGGCGATGATATTTAATAAAATAAGTAGAAATCCACTAAAAGTTTTGTTTGGTTATCTTGCAATCCCGAGATAATCGTCTCCATGCTCCAAATCCATTTTAAAGCCATTTTTAAGGCATTTCGCGCATACATGAAATGAACACATTTTTCTCCAAAACTATAACAGATGCAAGCTTGTCCTGTTTGGTGGAGATAATATTTAATAAAATAAGTAGAAATCTACTAAAAGTTTCGTTTGTTTATATTGCCATCCTGAGATAATCGTCTCCATGCTCCAAATCCATTTTAAAGCCATTTCAAAGGCATTTTGCGCATACATGAAATGAACACATTTTTCTCCAAAACTATAACACATGCAAGCTTGTCCTGTTTGGTGGAGATGATATTTAATAAAATAAGTAGAAATCCACTAAAAGTTTTGTTTGGTTATCTTGCAATCCCGAGATAATCGTCTCCATGCTCCAAATCCATTTTAAAGCCATTTATAAGGCATTTCGCGCATACATGAAATGAACACATTTTTCTCCAAAACTATAACAGATGCAAGCTTGTCCTGTTTGGTGGAGATGATATTTAATAAAATAAGTAGAAATCCACTAAAAGTTTTGTTTGGTTATCTTGCAATCCCGAGATAATCGTCTCCATGCTCCAAATCCATTTTAAAGCCATTTTTAAGGCATTTCGCGCATACATGAAATGAACACATTTTTCTCCAAAACTATAACAGATGCAAGCTTGTCCTGTTTGGTGGAGATAATATTTAATAAAATAAGTAGAAATCTACTAAAAGTTTCGTTTGTTTATATTGCCATCCTGAGATAATCGTCTCCATGCTCCAAATCCATTTTAAAGCCATTTCAAAGGCATTTTGCGCATACATGAAATGAACACATTTTTCTCCAAAACTATAACACATGCAAGCTTGTCCTGTTTGGTGGAGATGATATTTAATAAAATAAGTAGAAATCCACTAAAAGTTTTGTTTGGTTATCTTGCAATCCCGAGATAATCGTCTCCATGCTCCAAATCCATTTTAAAGCCATTTTTAAGGCATTTCGCGCATACATGAAATGAACACATTTTTCTCTAAAACTATAACAGATGCAAGCTTGTCCTGTTTGGTGGAGATGATATTTAATAAAATAAGTAGAAATCCACTAAAAGTTTTGTTTGGTTATCTTGCAATCCCGAGATAATCGTCTCCATGCTCCAAATCCATTTTAAAGCCATTTTTAAGGCATTTCGCGCATACATGAAATGAACACATTTTTCTCCAAAACTATAACAGATGCAAGCTTGTCCTGTTTGGTGGAGATGATATTTAATAAAATAAGTAGAAATCCACTAAAAGTTTTGTTTGGTTATCTTGCAATCCCGAGATAATCGTCTCCATGCTCCAAATCCATTTTAAAGCCATTTTTAAGGCATTTCGCGCATACATGAAATGAACACATTTTTCTCCAAAACTATAACAGATGCAAGCTTGTCCTGTTTGGTGGAGATGATATTTAATAAAATAAGTAGAAATCCACTAAAAGTTTTGTTTGGTTATCTTGCAATCCCGAGATAATCGTCTCCATGCTCCAAATCCATTTTAAAGCCATTTTTAAGGCATTTCGCGCATACATGAAATGAACACATTTTTCTCCAAAACTATAACAGATGCAAGCTTGTCCTGTTTGGTGGAGATGATATTTAATAAAATAAGTAGAAATCCACTAAAAGTTTTGTTTGGTTATATTGCAATCCCGAGATAATCGTCTTCATGCTCCAAATCCATTTTAAAGCCATTTTTAAGGCATTTCGCGCATACATGAAATGAACACATTTTTCTCCAAAACTATAACAGATGCAAGCTTGTCCTGTTTGGTGGAGATGATATTTAATAAAATAAGTAGAAATCCACTAAAAGTTTTGTTTGGTTATCTTGCAATCCCGAGATAATCGTCTCCATGCTCCAAATCCATTTTAAAGCCATTTTTAAGGCATTTCGCGCATACATGAAATGAACACATTTTTCTCCAAAACTATAACAGATGCAAGCTTGTCCTGTTTGGTGGAGATAATATTTAATAAAATAAGTAGAAATCTACTAAAAGTTTCGTTTGTTTATATTGCCATCCTGAGATAATCGTCTCCATGCTCCAAATCCATTTTAAAGCCATTTCAAAGGCATTTTGCGCATACATGAAATGAACACATTTTTCTCCAAAACTATAACACATGCAAGCTTGTCCTGTTTGGTGGAGATGATATTTAATAAAATAAGTAGAAATCCACTAAAAGTTTTGTTTGGTTATCTTGCAATCCCGAGATAATCGTCTCCATGCTCCAAATCCATTTTAAAGCCATTTTTAAGGCATTTCGCGCATACATGAAATGAACACATTTTTCTCCAAAACTATAACAGATGCAAGCTTGTCCTGTTTGGTGGAGATGATATTTAATAAAATAAGTAGAAATCCACTAAAAGTTTTGTTTGGTTATCTTGCAATCCCGAGATAATCGTCTCCATGCTCCAAATCCATTTTAAAGCCATTTTTAAGGCATTTCGCGCATACATGAAATGAACACATTTTTCTCCAAAACTATAACAGATGCAAGCTTGTCCTGTTTGGTGGAGATAATATTTAATAAAATAAGTAGAAATCTACTAAAAGTTTCGTTTGTTTATATTGCCATCCTGAGATAATCGTCTCCATGCTCCAAATCCATTTTAAAGCCATTTCAAAGGCATTTTGCGCATACATGAAATGAACACATTTTTCTCCAAAACTATAACACATGCAAGCTTGTCCTGTTTGGTGGAGATGATATTTAATAAAATAAGTAGAAATCCACTAAAAGTTTTGTTTGGTTATCTTGCAATCCCGAGATAATCGTCTCCATGCTCCAAATCCATTTTAAAGCCATTTTTAAGGCATTTCGCGCATACATGAAATGAACACATTTTTCTCTAAAACTATAACAGATGCAAGCTTGTCCTGTTTGGTGGAGATGATATTTAATAAAATAAGTAGAAATCCACTAAAAGTTTTGTTTGGTTATCTTGCAATCCCGAGATAATCGTCTCCATGCTCCAAATCCATTTTAAAGCCATTTTTAAGGCATTTCGCGCATACATGAAATGAACACATTTTTCTCCAAAACTATAACAGATGCAAGCTTGTCCTGTTTGGTGGAGATGATATTTAATAAAATAAGTAGAAATCCACTAAAAGTTTTGTTTGGTTATCTTGCAATCCCGAGATAATCGTCTCCATGCTCCAAATTCATTTTAAAGCCATTTTTAAGGCATTTCGCGCATACATGAAATGAACACATTTTTCTCCAAAACTATAACAGATGCAAGCTTGTCCTGTTTGGTGGAGATGATATTTAATAAAATAAGTAGAAATCCACTAAAAGTTTTGTTTGGTTATCTTGCAATCCCGAGATAATCGTCTCCATGCTCCAAATCCATTTTAAAGCCATTTTTAAGGCATTTCGCGCATACATGAAATGAACACATTTTTCTCCAAAACCATAACAGATGCAAGCTTGTCCTGTTTGGTGGAGATGATACTTAATAAAATAAGTAGAAATCCACTAAAAGTTTTGTTCGGTTATCTTGCAATCCCGAGATAATCGTCTCCATGCTCCAAATCCATTTTAAAGCCATTTTTAAGGCATTTCGCGCATACATGAAATGAACACATTTTTCTCCAAAACTATAACAGATGCAAGCTTGTCCTGTTTGGTGGAGATGATATTTAATAAAATAAGTAGAAATCCACTAAAAGTTTTATTTGGTTATCTTGCAATCCCGAGATAATCGTCTCCATGCTCCAAATCCATTTTAAAGCCATTTTTAAGGCATTTCGCGCATACATGAAATGAACACATTTTTCTCCAAAACTATAACAGATGCAAGCTTGTCCTGTTTGGTGGAGATGATATTTAATAAAATAAGTAGAAATCCACTAAAAGTTTTGTTTGGTTATCTTGCAATCCCGAGATAATCGTCTCCATGCTCCAAATCCATTTTAAAGCCATTTTTAAGGCATTTCGCGCATACATGAAATGAACACATTTTTCTCCAAAACTATAACAGATGCAAGCTTGTCCTGTTTGGTGGAGATGATATTTAATAAAATAAGTAGAAATCCACTAAAAGTTTTGTTTGGTTATATTGCAATCCCGAGATAATCGTCTCCATGCTCCAAATCCATTTTAAAGCCATTTTTAAGGCATTTCGCGCATACATGAAATGAACACATTTTTCTCCAAAACTATAACAGATGCAAGCTTGTCCTGTTTGGTGGAGATGATATTTAATAAAATAAGTAGAAATCCACTAAAAGTTTTGTTTGGTTATCTTGCAATCCCGAGATAATCGTCTCCATGCTCCAAATCCATTTTAAAGCCATTTTTAAGGCATTTCGCGCATACATGAAATGAACACATTTTTCTCCAAAACTATAACAGATGCAAGCTTGTCCTGTTTGGTGGAGATGATATTTAATAAAATAAGTAGAAATCCACTAAAAGTTTTGTTTGGTTATCTTGCAATCCCGAGATAATCGTCTCCATGCTCCAAATCCATTTTAAAGCCATTTTTAAGGCATTTCGCGCATACATGAAATGAACACATTTTTCTCCAAAACTATAACAGATGCAAGCTTGTCCTGTTTGGTGGAGATGATATTTAATAAAATAAGTAGAAATCCACTAAAAGTTTTGTTTGGTTATATTGCAATCCTGAGATAATCGTCTTCATGCTCCAAATCCATTTTAAAGCCATTTTTAAGGCATTTCGCGCATACATGAAATGAACACATTTTTCTCCAAAACTATAACAGATGCAAGCTTGTCCTGTTTGGTGGAGATGATATTTAATAAAATAAGTAGAAATCCACTAAAAGTTTTGTTTGGTTATCTTGCAATCCCGAGATAATCGTCTCCATGCTCCAAATCCATTTTAAAGCCATTTTTAAGGCATTTCGCGCATACATGAAATGAACACATTTTTCTCCAAAACTATAACAGATGCAAGCTTGTCCTGTTTGGTGGAGATAATATTTAATAAAATAAGTAGAAATCTACTAAAAGTTTCGTTTGTTTATATTGCCATCCTGAGATAATCGTCTCCATGCTCCAAATCCATTTTAAAGCCATTTCAAAGGCATTTTGCGCATACATGAAATGAACACATTTTTCTCCAAAACTATAACACATGCAAGCTTGTCCTGTTTGGTGGAGATGATATTTAATAAAATAAGTAGAAATCCACTAAAAGTTTTGTTTGGTTATCTTGCAATCCCGAGATAATCGTCTCCATGCTCCAAATCCATTTTAAAGCCATTTTTAAGGCATTTCGCGCATACATGAAATGAACACATTTTTCTCCAAAACTATAACAGATGCAAGCTTGTCCTGTTTGGTGGAGATGATATTTAATAAAATAAGTAGAAATCCACTAAAAGTTTTGTTTGGTTATCTTGCAATCCCGAGATAATCGTCTCCATGCTCCAAATCCATTTTAAAGCCATTTTTAAGGCATTTCGCGCATACATGAAATGAACACATTTTTCTCCAAAACTATAACAGATGCAAGCTTGTCCTGTTTGGTGGAGATAATATTTAATAAAATAAGTAGAAATCTACTAAAAGTTTCGTTTGTTTATATTGCCATCCTGAGATAATCGTCTCCATGCTCCAAATCCATTTTAAAGCCATTTTTAAGGCATTTCGCGCATACATGAAATGAACACATTTTTCTCCAAAACTATAACAGATGCAAGCTTGTCCTGTTTGGTGGAGATGATATTTAATAAAATAAGTAGAAATCCACTAAAAGTTTTGTTCGGTTATCTTGCAATCCCGAGATAATCGTCTCCATGCTCCAAATCCATTTTAAAGCCATTTTTAAGGCATTTCGCGCATACATGAAATGAACACATTTTTCTCCAAAACTATAACAGATGCAAGCTTGTCCTGTTTGGTGGAGATGATATTTAATAAAATAAGTAGAAATCCACTAAAAGTTTTGTTTGGTTATCTTGCAATCCCGAGATAATCGTCTCCATGCTCCAAATCCATTTTAAAGCCATTTTTAAGGCATTTCGCGCATACATGAAATGAACACATTTTTCTCCAAAACTATAACAGATGCAAGCTTGTCCTGTTTGGTGGAGATCATATTTAATAAAATAAGTAGAAATCTTACTAAAAGTTTCGTTTGTTTATATTGCCATCCTGAGATAATCGTCTCCATGCTCCAAATCCATTTTAAAGCCATTTCAAAGGCATTTTGCGCATACATGAAATGAACACATTTTTCTCCAAAACTATAACACATGCAAGCTTGTCCTGTTTGGTGGAGATGATATTTAATAAAATAAGTAGAAAACCACTAAAAGTTTTGTTTGGTTATCTTGCAATCCCGAGATAATCGTCTCCATGCTCCAAATCCATTTTAAAGCCATTTTTAAGGCATTTCGCGCATACATGAAATGAACACATTTTTCTCCAAAACTATAACAGATGCAAGCTTGTCCTGTTTGGTGGAGATGATATTTAATAAAATAAGTAGAAATCCACTAAAAGTTTTGTTTGGTTATCTTGCAATCCCGAGATAATCGTCTCCATGCTCCAAATCCATTTTAAAGCCATTTCAAAGGCATTTTGCGCATACATGAAATGAACACATTTTTCTCCAAAACTATAACACATGCAAGCTTGTCCTGTTTGGTGGAGATGATATTTAATAAAATAAGTAGAAATCCACTAAAAGTTTTGTTTGGTTATCTTGCAATCCCGAGATAATCGTCTCCATGCTCCAAATCCATTTTAAAGCCATTTTTAAGGCATTTCGCGCATACATGAAATGAACACATTTTTCTCCAAAACTATAACAGATGCAAGCTTGTCCTGTTTGGTGGAGATGATATTTAATAAAATAAGTAGAAATCCACTAAAAGTTTTGTTTGGTTATCTTGCAATCCCGAGATAATCGTCTCCATGCTCCAAATCCATTTTAAAGCCATTTTTAAGGCATTTCGCGCATACATGAAATGAACACATTTTTCTCCAAAACTATAACAGATGCAAGCTTGTCCTGTTTGGTGGAGATGATATTTAATAAAATAAGTAGAAATCCACTAAAAGTTTTGTTTGGTTATCTTGCAATCCCGAGATAATCGTCTCCATGCTCCAAATCCATTTTAAAGCCATTTTTAAGGCATTTCGCGCATACATGAAATGAACACATTTTTCTCCAAAACTATAACAGATGCAAGCTTGTCCTGTTTAGTGGAGATGATATTTAATAAAATAAGTAGAAATCCACTAAAAGTTTTGTTTGGTTATCTTGCAATCCCGAGATAATCGTCTCCATGCTCCAAATCCATTTTAAAGCCATTTTTAAGGCATTTCGCGCATACATGAAATGAACACATTTTTCTCCAAAACTATAACAGATGCAAGCTTGTCCTGTTTGGTGGAGATGATATTTAATAAAATAAGTAGAAATCCACTAAAAGTTTTGTTTGGTTATCTTGCAATCCCGAGATAATCGTCTCCATGCTCCAAATCCATTTTAAAGCCATTTTTAAGGCATTTCGCGCATACATGAAATGAACACATTTTTCTCCAAAACTATAACAGATGCAAGCTTGTCCTGTTTGGTGGAGATGATATTTAATAAAATAAGTAGAAATCCACTAAAAGTTTTGTTTGGTTATCTTGCAATCCCGAGATAATCGTCTCCATGCTCCAAATCCATTTTAAAGCCATTTTTAAGGCATTTCGCGCATACATGAAATGAACACATTTTTCTCCAAAACTATAACAGATGCAAGCTTGTCCTGTTTGGTGGAGATGATATTTAATAAAATAAGTAGAAATCCACTAAAAGTTTTGTTTGGTTATCTTGCAATCCCGAGATAATCGTCTCCATGCTCCAAATCCATTTTAAAGCCATTTTTAAGGCATTTCGCGCATACATGAAATGAACACATTTTTCTCCAAAACTATAACAGATGCAAGCTTGTCCTGTTTGGTGGAGATGATATTTAATAAAATAAGTAGAAATCCACTAAAAGTTTTGTTTGGTTATCTTGCAATCCCGAGATAATCGTCTCCATGCTCCAAATCCATTTTAAAGCCATTTTTAAGGCATTTCGCGCATACATGAAATGAACACATTTTTCTCCAAAACTATAACAGATGCAAGCTTGTCCTGTTTGGTGGAGATGATATTTAATAAAATAAGTAGAAATCCACTAAAAGTTTTGTTTGGTTATCTTGCAATCCCGAGATAATCGTCTCCATGCTCCAAATCCATTTTAAAGCCATTTTTAAGGCATTTCGCGCATACATGAAATGAACACATTTTTCTCCAAAACTATAACAGATGCAAGCTTGTCCTGTTTGGTGGAGATGATATTTAATAAAATAAGTAGAAATCCACTAAAAGTTTTGTTTGGTTATCTTGCAATCCCGAGATAATCGTCTCCATGCTCCAAATCCATTTTAAAGCCATTTTTAAGGCATTTCGCGCATACATGAAATGAACACATTTTTCTCCAAAACTATAACAGATGCAAGCTTGTCCTGTTTGGTGGAGATAATATTTAATAAAATAAGTAGAAATCTACTAAAAGTTTCGTTTGGTTATATTGCCATCCCTGAGATAATCGTCTCCATGCTCCAAATCCATTTTAAAGCCATTTTAAAGGCATTTCGCGCATACATGAAATGAACACATTTTTCTCCAAAACTATAACACATGCAAGCTTGTCCTGTTTGGTGGAGATGATATTTAATAAAATAAGTAGAAATCCACTAAAAGTTTTGTTTGGTTATTTGCAATCCCGAGATAATCGTCTCCATGCTCCAAATCCATTTTAAAGCCATTTTTAAGGCATTTCGCGCATACATGAAATGAACACATTTTTCTCCAAAACTATAACAGATGCAAGCTTGTCCTGTTTGGTGGAGATGATATTTAATAAAATAAGTAGAAATCCACTAAAAGTTTTGTTTGGTTATCTTGCAATCCCGAGATAATCGTCTCCATGCTCCAAATCCATTTTAAAGCCATTTTTAAGGCATTTCGCGCATACATGAAATGAACACATTTTTCTCCAAAACTATAACAGATGCAAGCTTGTCCTGTTTGGTGGAGATGATATTTAATAAAATAAGTAGAAATCCACTAAAAGTTTTGTTTGGTTATCTTGCAATCCCGAGATAATCGTCTCCATGCTCCAAATCCATTTTAAAGCCATTTTTAAGGCATTTCGCGCATACATGAAATGAACACATTTTTCTCCAAAACTATAACAGATGCAAGCTTGTCCTGTTTGGTGGAGATGATATTTAATAAAATAAGTAGAAATCCACTAAAAGTTTTGTTTGGTTATCTTGCAATCCCGAGATAATCGTCTCCATGCTCCCAATCCATTTTAAAGCCATTTTTAAGGCATTTCGCGCATACATGAAATGAACACATTTTTCTCCAAAACTATAACAGATGCAAGCTTGTCCTGTTTGGTGGAGATGATATTTAATAAAATAAGTAGAAATCCACTAAAAGTTTTGTTTGGTTATCTTGCAATCCCGAGATAATCGTCTCCATGCTCCAAATCCATTTTAAAGCCATTTTTAAGGCATTTCGCGCATACATGAAATGAACACATTTTTCTCCAAAACTATAACAGATGCAAGCTTGTCCTGTTTGGTGGAGATGATATTTAATAAAATAAGTAGAAATCCACTAAAAGTTTTGTTTGGTTATCTTGCAATCCCGAGATAATCGTCTCCATGCTCCAAATCCATTTTAAAGCCATTTTTAAGGCATTTCGCGCATACATGAAATGAACACATTTTTCTCCAAAACTATAACAGATGCAAGCTTGTCCTGTTTGGTGGAGATGATATTTAATAAAATAAGTAGAAATCCACTAAAAGTTTTGTTTGGTTATCTTGCAATCCCGAGATAATCGTCTCCATGCTCCAAATCCATTTTAAAGCCATTTTTAAGGCATTTCGCGCATACATGAAATGAACACATTTTTCTCCAAAACTATAACAGATGCAAGCTTGTCCTGTTTGGTGGAGATGATATTTAATAAAATAAGTAGAAATCCACTAAAAGTTTTGTTTGGTTATCTTGCAATCCCGAGATAATCGTCTCCATGCTCCAAATCCATTTTAAAGCCATTTTTAAGGCATTTCGCGCATACATGAAATGAACACATTTTTCTCCAAAACTATAACAGATGCAAGCTTGTCCTGTTTGGTGGAGATGATATTTAATAAAATAAGTAGAAATCCACTAAAAGTTTTGTTTGGTTATCTTGCAATCCCGAGATAATCGTCTCCATGCTCCAAATCCATTTTAAAGCCATTTTTAAGGCATTTCGCGCATACATGAAATGAACACATTTTTCTCCAAAACTATAACAGATGCAAGCTTGTCCTGTTTGGTGGAGATGATATTTAATAAAATAAGTAGAAATCCACTAAAAGTTTTGTTTGGTTATATTGCAATCCCGAGATAATCGTCTCCATGCTCCAAATCCATTTTAAAGCCATTTTTAAGGCATTTCGCGCATACATGAAATGAACACATTTTTCTCCAAAACTATAACAGATGCAAGCTTGTCCTGTTTGGTGGAGATGATATTTAATAAAATAAGTAGAAATCCACTAAAAGTTTTGTTTGGTTATCTTGCAATCCCGAGATAATCGTCTCCATGCTCCAAATCCATTTTAAAGCCATTTTTAAGGCATTTCGCGCATACATGAAATGAACACATTTTTCTCCAAAACTATAACAGATGCAAGCTTGTCCTGTTTGGTGGAGATGATATTTAATAAAATAAGTAGAAATCCACTAAAAGTTTTGTTTGGTTATCTTGCAATCCCGAGATAATCGTCTCCATGCTCCAAATCCATTTTAAAGCCATTTTTAAGGCATTTCGCGCATACATGAAATGAACACATTTTTCTCCAAAACTATAACAGATGCAAGCTTGTCCTGTTTGGTGGAGATGATATTTAATAAAATAAGTAGAAATCCACTAAAAGTTTTGTTTGGTTATCTTGCAATCCCGAGATAATCGTCTCCATGCTCCAAATCCATTTTAAAGCCATTTTTAAGGCATTTCGCGCATACATGAAATGAACACATTTTTCTCCAAAACTATAACAGATGCAAGCTTGTCCTGTTTGGTGGAGATGATATTTAATAAAATAAGTAGAAATCCACTAAAAGTTTTGTTTGGTTATCTTGCAATCCCGAGATAATCGTCTCCATGCTCCAAATCCATTTTAAAGCCATTTTTAAGGCATTTCGCGCATACATGAAATGAACACATTTTTCTCCAAAACTATAACAGATGCAAGCTTGTCCTGTTTGGTGGAGATGATATTTAATAAAATAAGTAGAAATCCACTAAAAGTTTTGTTTGGTTATCTTGCAATCCCGAGATAATCGTCTCCATGCTCCAAATCCATTTTAAAGCCATTTTTAAGGCATTTCGCGCATACATGAAATGAACACATTTTTCTCCAAAACTATAACAGATGCAAGCTTGTCCTGTTTGGTGGAGATGATATTTAATAAAATAAGTAGAAATCCACTAAAAGTTTTGTTTGGTTATCTTGCAATCCCGAGATAATCGTCTCCATGCTCCAAATCCATTTTAAAGCCATTTTTAAGGCATTTCGCGCATACATGAAATGAACACATTTTTCTCCAAAACTATAACAGATGCAAGCTTGTCCTGTTTGGTGGAGATGATATTTAATAAAATAAGTAGAAATCCACTAAAAGTTTTGTTTGGTTATCTTGCAATCCCGAGATAATCGTCTCCATGCTCCAAATCCATTTTAAAGCCATTTTTAAGGCATTTCGCGCATACATGAAATGAACACATTTTTCTCCAAAACTATAACAGATGCAAGCTTGTCCTGTTTGGTGGAGATGATATTTAATAAAATAAGTAGAAATCCACTAAAAGTTTTGTTTGGTTATCTTGCAATCCCGAGATAATCGTCTCCATGCTCCAAATCCATTTTAAAGCCATTTTTAAGGCATTTCGCGCATACATGAAATGAACACATTTTTCTCCAAAACTATAACAGATGCAAGCTTGTCCTGTTTGGTGGAGATGATATTTAATAAAATAAGTAGAAATCCACTAAAAGTTTTGTTTGGTTATCTTGCAATCCCGAGATAATCGTCTCCATGCTCCAAATCCATTTTAAAGCCATTTTTAAGGCATTTCGCGCATACATGAAATGAACACATTTTTCTCCAAAACTATAACAGATGCAAGCTTGTCCTGTTTGGTGGAGATGATATTTAATAAAATAAGTAGAAATCCACTAAAAGTTTTGTTTGGTTATATTGCAATCCCGAGATAATCGTCTCCATGCTCCAAATCCATTTTAAAGCCATTTTTAAGGCATTTCGCGCATACATGAAATGAACACATTTTTCTCCAAAACTATAACAGATGCAAGCTTGTCCTGTTTGGTGGAGATGATATTTAATAAAATAAGTAGAAATCCACTAAAAGTTTTGTTTGGTTATCTTGCAATCCCGAGATAATCGTCTCCATGCTCCAAATCCATTTTAAAGCCATTTTTAAGGCATTTCGCGCATACATGAAATGAACACATTTTTCTCCAAAACTATAACAGATGCAAGCTTGTCCTGTTTGGTGGAGATGATATTTAATAAAATAAGTAGAAATCCACTAAAAGTTTTGTTTGGTTATCTTGCAATCCCGAGATAATCGTCTCCATGCTCCAAATCCATTTTAAAGCCATTTTTAAGGCATTTCGCGCATACATGAAATGAACACATTTTTCTCCAAAACTATAACAGATGCAAGCTTGTCCTGTTTGGTGGAGATGATATTTAATAAAATAAGTAGAAATCCACTAAAAGTTTTGTTTGGTTATCTTGCAATCCCGAGATAATCGTCTCCATGCTCCAAATCCATTTTAAAGCCATTTTTAAGGCATTTCGCGCATACATGAAATGAACACATTTTTCTCCAAAACTATAACAGATGCAAGCTTGTCCTGTTTGGTGGAGATGATATTTAATAAAATAAGTAGAAATCCACTAAAAGTTTTGTTTGGTTATCTTGCAATCCCGAGATAATCGTCTCCATGCTCCAAATCCATTTTAAAGCCATTTTTAAGGCATTTCGCGCATACATGAAATGAACACATTTTTCTCCAAAACTATAACAGATGCAAGCTTGTCCTGTTTGGTGGAGATGATATTTAATAAAATAAGTAGAAATCCACTAAAAGTTTTGTTTGGTTATCTTGCAATCCCGAGATAATCGTCTCCATGCTCCAAATCCATTTTAAAGCCATTTTTAAGGCATTTCGCGCATACATGAAATGAACACATTTTTCTCCAAAACTATAACAGATGCAAGCTTGTCCTGTTTGGTGGAGATGATATTTAATAAAATAAGTAGAAATCCACTAAAAGTTTTGTTTGGTTATCTTGCAATCCCGAGATAATCGTCTCCATGCTCCAAATCCATTTTAAAGCCATTTTTAAGGCATTTCGCGCATACATGAAATGAACACATTTTTCTCCAAAACTATAACAGATGCAAGCTTGTCCTGTTTGGTGGAGATGATATTTAATAAAATAAGTAGAAATCCACTAAAAGTTTTGTTTGGTTATCTTGCAATCCCGAGATAATCGTCTCCATGCTCCAAATCCATTTTAAAGCCATTTTTAAGGCATTTCGCGCATACATGAAATGAACACATTTTTCTCCAAAACTATAACAGATGCAAGCTTGTCCTGTTTGGTGGAGATGATATTTAATAAAATAAGTAGAAATCCACTAAAAGTTTTGTTTGGTTATCTTGCAATCCCGAGATAATCGTCTCCATGCTCCAAATCCATTTTAAAGCCATTTTTAAGGCATTTCGCGCATACATGAAATGAACACATTTTTCTCCAAAACTATAACAGATGCAAGCTTGTCCTGTTTGGTGGAGATGATATTTAATAAAATAAGTAGAAATCCACTAAAAGTTTTGTTTGGTTATCTTGCAATCCCGAGATAATCGTCTCCATGCTCCAAATCCATTTAAAGCCATTTTTAAGGCATTTCGCGCATACATGAAATGAACACATTTTTCTCCAAAACTATAACAGATGCAAGCTTGTCCTGTTTGGTGGAGATGATATTTAATAAATAAGTAGAAATCCACTAAAAGTTTTGTTTGGTTATCTTGCAATCCCGAGATAATCGTCTCCATGCTCCAAATCCATTTTAAAGCCATTTTTAAGGCATTTCGCGCATACATGAAATGAACACATTTTTCTCCAAAACTATAACAGATGCAAGCTTGTCCTGTTTGGTGGAGATGATATTTAATAAAATAAGTAGAAATCCACTAAAAGTTTTGTTTGGTTATCTTGCAATCCCGAGATAATCGTCTCCATGCTCCAAATCCATTTTAAAGCCATTTTTAAGGCATTTCGCGCATACATGAAATGAACACATTTTTCTCCAAAACTATAACAGATGCAAGCTTGTCCTGTTTGGTGGAGATGATATTTAATAAAATAAGTAGAAATCCACTAAAAGTTTTGTTTGGTTATCTTGCAATCCCGAGATAATCGTCTCCATGCTCCAAATCCATTTTAAAGCCATTTTTAAGGCATTTCGCGCATACATGAAATGAACACATTTTTCTCCAAAACTATAACAGATGCAAGCTTGTCCTGTTTGGTGGAGATGATATTTAATAAAATAAGTAGAAATCCACTAAAAGTTTTGTTTGGTTATCTTGCAATCCCGAGATAATCGTCTCCATGCTCCAAATCCATTTTAAAGCCATTTTTAAGGCATTTCGCGCATACATGAAATGAACACATTTTTCTCCAAAACTATAACAGATGCAAGCTTGTCCTGTTTGGTGGAGATGATATTTAATAAAATAAGTAGAAATCCACTAAAAGTTTTGTTTGGTTATCTTGCAATCCCGAGATAATCGTCTCCATGCTCCAAATCCATTTTAAAGCCATTTTTAAGGCATTTCGCGCATACATGAAATGAACACATTTTTCTCCAAAACTATAACAGATGCAAGCTTGTCCTGTTGGTGGAGATGATATTTAATAAAATAAGTAGAAATCCACTAAAAGTTTTGTTTGGTTATCTTGCAATCCCGAGATAATCGTCTCCATGCTCCAAATCCATTTTAAAGCCATTTTTAAGGCATTTCGCGCATACATGAAATGAACACATTTTTCTCCAAAACTATAACAGATGCAAGCTTGTCCTGTTTGGTGGAGATGATATTTAATAAAATAAGTAGAAATCCACTAAAAGTTTTGTTTGGTTATCTTGCAATCCCGAGATAATCGTCTCCATGCTCCAAATCCATTTTAAAGCCATTTTTAAGGCATTTCGCGCATACATGAAATGAACACATTTTTCTCCAAAACTATAACAGATGCAAGCTTGTCCTGTTTGGTGGAGATGATATTTAATAAAATAAGTAGAAATCCACTAAAAGTTTTGTTTGGTTATCTTGCAATCCCGAGATAATCGTCTCCATGCTCCAAATCCATTTTAAAGCCATTTTTAAGGCATTTCGCGCATACATGAAATGAACACATTTTTCTCCAAAACTATAACAGATGCAAGCTTGTCCTGTTTGGTGGAGATGATATTTAATAAAATAAGTAGAAATCCACTAAAAGTTTTGTTTGGTTATCTTGCAATCCCGAGATAATCGTCTCCATGCTCCAAATCCATTTAAAGCCATTTTTAAGGCATTTCGCGCATACATGAAATGAACACATTTTTCTCCAAAACTATAACAGATGCAAGCTTGTCCTGTTTGGTGGAGATGATATTTAATAAAATAAGTAGAAATCCACTAAAAGTTTTGTTTGGTTATCTTGCAATCCCGAGATAATCGTCTCCATGCTCCAAATCCATTTTAAAGCCATTTTTAAGGCATTTCGCGCATACATGAAATGAACACATTTTTCTCCAAAACTATAACAGATGCAAGCTTGTCCTGTTTGGTGGAGATGATATTTAATAAAATAAGTAGAAATCCACTAAAAGTTTTGTTTGGTTATCTTGCAATCCGAGATAATCGTCTCCATGCTCCAAATCCATTTTAAAGCCATTTTTAAGGCATTTCGCGCATACATGAAATGAACACATTTTTCTCCAAAACTATAACAGATGCAAGCTTGTCCTGTTTGGTGGAGATGATATTTAATAAAATAAGTAGAAATCCACTAAAAGTTTTGTTTGGTTATCTTGCAATCCCGAGATAATCGTCTCCATGCTCCAAATCCATTTTAAAGCCATTTTTAAGGCATTTCGCGCATACATGAAATGAACACATTTTTCTCCAAAACTATAACAGATGCAAGCTTGTCCTGTTTGGTGGAGATGATATTTAATAAAATAAGTAGAAATCCACTAAAAGTTTTGTTTGGTTATCTTGCAATCCCGAGATAATCGTCTCCATGCTCCAAATCCATTTTAAAGCCATTTTTAAGGCATTTCGCGCATACATGAAATGAACACATTTTTCTCCAAAACTATAACAGATGCAAGCTTGTCCTGTTTGGTGGAGATGATATTTAATAAAATAAGTAGAAATCCACTAAAAGTTTTGTTTGGTTATCTTGCAATCCCGAGATAATCGTCTCCATGCTCCAAATCCATTTTAAAGCCATTTTTAAGGCATTTCGCGCATACATGAAATGAACACATTTTTCTCCAAAACTATAACAGATGCAAGCTTGTCCTGTTTGGTGGAGATGATATTTAATAAAATAAGTAGAAATCCACTAAAAGTTTTGTTTGGTTATCTTGCAATCCCGAGATAATCGTCTCCATGCTCCAAATCCATTTTAAAGCCATTTTTAAGGCATTTCGCGCATACATGAAATGAACACATTTTTCTCCAAAACTATAACAGATGCAAGCTTGTCCTGTTTGGTGGAGATGATATTTAATAAAATAAGTAGAAATCCACAAAGTTTTGTTTGGTTATCTTGCAATCCCGAGATAATCGTCTCCATGCTCCAAATCCATTTTAAAGCCATTTTTAAGGCATTTCGCGCATACATGAAATGAACACATTTTTCTCCAAAACTATAACAGATGCAAGCTTGTCCTGTTTGGTGGAGATGATATTTAATAAAATAAGTAGAAATCCACTAAAAGTTTTGTTTGGTTATCTTGCAATCCCGAGATAATCGTCTCCATGCTCCAAATCCATTTTAAAGCCATTTTTAAGGCATTTCGCGCATACATGAAATGAACACATTTTTCTCCAAAACTATAACAGATGCAAGCTTGTCCTGTTTGGTGGAGATGATATTTAATAAAATAAGTAGAAATCCACTAAAAGTTTTGTTTGGTTATCTTGCAATCCCGAGATAATCGTCTCCATGCTCCAAATCCATTTTAAAGCCATTTTTAAGGCATTTCGCGCATACATGAAATGAACACATTTTTCTCCAAAACTATAACAGATGCAAGCTTGTCCTGTTTGGTGGAGATGATATTTAATAAAATAAGTAGAAATCCACTAAAAGTTTTGTTTGGTTATCTTGCAATCCCGAGATAATCGTCTCCATGCTCCAAATCCATTTTAAAGCCATTTTTAAGGCATTTCGCGCATACATGAAATGAACACATTTTTCTCCAAAACTATAACAGATGCAAGCTTGTCCTGTTTGGTGGAGATGATATTTAATAAAATAAGTAGAAATCCACTAAAAGTTTTGTTTGGTTATCTTGCAATCCCGAGATAATCGTCTCCATGCTCCAAATCCATTTTAAAGCCATTTTTAAGGCATTTCGCGCATACATGAAATGAACACATTTTTCTCCAAAACTATAACAGATGCAAGCTTGTCCTGTTTGGTGGAGATGATATTTAATAAAATAAGTAGAAATCCACTAAAGTTTTGTTTGGTTATCTTGCAATCCCGAGATAATCGTCTCCATGCTCCAAATCCATTTTAAAGCCATTTTTAAGGCATTTCGCGCATACATGAAATGAACACATTTTTCTCCAAAACTATAACAGATGCAAGCTTGTCCTGTTTGGTGGAGATGATATTTAATAAAATAAGTAGAAATCCACTAAAAGTTTTGTTTGGTTATCTTGCAATCCCGAGATAATCGTCTCCATGCTCCAAATCCATTTTAAAGCCATTTTTAAGGCATTTCGCGCATACATGAAATGAACACATTTTTCTCCAAAACTATAACAGATGCAAGCTTGTCCTGTTTGGTGGAGATGATATTTAATAAAATAAGTAGAAATCCACTAAAAGTTTTGTTTGGTTATCTTGCAATCCCGAGATAATCGTCTCCATGCTCCAAATCCATTTTAAAGCCATTTTTAAGGCATTTCGCGCATACATGAAATGAACACATTTTTCTCCAAAACTATAACAGATGCAAGCTTGTCCTGTTTGGTGGAGATGATATTTAATAAAATAAGTAGAAATCCACTAAAAGTTTTGTTTGGTTATCTTGCAATCCCGAGATAATCGTCTCCATGCTCCAAATCCATTTTAAAGCCATTTTTAAGGCATTTCGCGCATACATGAAATGAACACATTTTTCTCCAAAACTATAACAGATGCAAGCTTGTCCTGTTTGGTGGAGATGATATTTAATAAAATAAGTAGAAATCCACTAAAAGTTTTGTTTGGTTATCTTGCAATCCCGAGATAATCGTCTCCATGCTCCAAATCCATTTTAAAGCCATTTTTAAGGCATTTCGCGCATACATGAAATGAACACATTTTTCTCCAAAACTATAACAGATGCAAGCTTGTCCTGTTTGGTGGAGATGATATTTAATAAAATAAGTAGAAATCCACTAAAAGTTTTGTTTGGTTATCTTGCAATCCCGAGATAATCGTCTCCATGCTCCAAATCCATTTTAAAGCCATTTTTAAGGCATTTCGCGCATACATGAAATGAACACATTTTTCTCCAAAACTATAACAGATGCAAGCTTGTCCTGTTTGGTGGAGATGATATTTAATAAAATAAGTAGAAATCCACTAAAAGTTTTGTTTGGTTATCTTGCAATCCCGAGATAATCGTCTCATGCTCCAATCCATTTTAAAGCCATTGTTAAGGCATTTCGAGCGCATACATGAAATGAACACATTTTTCTCCAAAACTATAACAGATGCAAGCTTGTCCTGTTTGGTGGAGATGATATTTAATAAAAATAAGTAGAAATCCACTAAAAGTTTTG
>NW_027443717.1:0-36881 GCF_048569485.1 Anomaloglossus baeobatrachus | reverse complement strand
CGCGCATACATGAAATGAACACATTTTTCTCCAAAACTATAACAGATGCAAGCTTGTCCTGTTTGGTGGAGATGATATTTAATAAAATAAGTAGAAATCCACTAAAAGTTTTGTTTGGTTATATTGCAATCCCGAGATAATCGTCTCCATGCTCAAAATCCATTTTAAAGCCATTTTTAAGGCATTTCGCGCATACATGAAATGAACACATTTTTCTCCAAAACTATAACAGATGCAAGCTTGTCCTGTTTGGTGGAGATAATATTTAATAAAATAAGTAGAAATCTACTAAAAGTTTCGTTTGTTTATATTGCCATCCTGAGATAATCGTCTCCATGCTCCAAATCCATTTTAAAGCCATTTCAAAGGCATTTTGCGCATACATGAAATGAACACATTTTTCTCCAAAACTATAACACATGCAAGCTTGTCCTGTTTGGTTGAGATGATATTTAATAAAATAAGTAGAAATCCACTAAAAGTTTTGTTTGGTTATCTTGCAATCCCGAGATAATCGTCTCCATGCTCCAAATCCATTTTAAAGCCATTTTTAAGGCATTTCGCGCATACATGAAATGAACACATTTTTCTCCAAAACTATAACAGATGCAAGCTTGTCCTGTTTGGTGGAGATGATATTTAATAAAATAAGTAGAAATCCACTAAAAGTTTTGTTTGGTTATCTTGCAATCCCGAGATAATCGTCTCCATGCTCCAAATCCATTTTAAAGCCATTTTTAAGGCATTTCGCGCATACATGAAATGAACACATTTTTCTCCAAAACTATAACAGATGCAAGCTTGTCCTGTTTGGTGGAGATGATATTTAATAAAATAAGTAGAATTCCACTAAAAGTTTTGTTTGGTTATATTGCAATCCCGAGATAATCGTCTCCATGCTCCAAATCCATTTTAAAGCCATTTTTAAGGCATTTCGCGCATACATGAAATGAACACATTTTTCTCCAAAACTATAACAGATGCAAGCTTGTCCTGTTTGGTGGAGATGATATTTAATAAAATAAGTAGAAATCCACTAAAAGTTTTGTTTGGTTATCTTGCAATCCCGAGATAATCGTCTCCATGCTCCAAATCCATTTTAAAGCCATTTTTAAGGCATTTCGCGCATACATGAAATGAACACATTTTTCTCCAAAACTATAACAGATGCAAGCTTGTCCTGTTTGGTGGAGATGATATTTAATAAAATAAGTAGAAATCCACTAAAAGTTTTGTTTGGTTATCTTGCAATCCCGAGATAATCGTCTCCATGCTCCAAATCCATTTTGAAGCCATTTTTAAGGCATTTCGCGCATACATGAAATGAACACATTTTTCTCCAAAACTATAACAGATGCAAGCTTGTCCTGTTTGGTGGAGATGATATTTAATAAAATAAGTAGAAATCCACTAAAAGTTTTGTTTGGTTATCTTGCAATCCCGAGATAATCGTCTCCATGCTCCAAATCCATTTTAAAGCCATTTTTAAGGCATTTCGCGCATACATGAAATGAACACATTTTTCTCCAAAACTATAACAGATGCAAGCTTGTCCTGTTTGGTGGAGATGATATTTAATAAAATAAGTAGAAATCCACTAAAAGTTTTGTTTGGTTATCTTGCAATCCCGAGATAATCGTCTCCATGCTCCAAATCCATTTTAAAGCCATTTTTAAGGCATTTCGCGCATACATGAAATGAACACATTTTTCTCCAAAACTATAACAGATGCAAGCTTGTCCTGTTTGGTGGAGATGATATTTAATAAAATAAGTAGAAATCCACTAAAAGTTTTGTTTGGTTATCTTGCAATCCCGAGATAATCGTCTCCATGCTCCAAATCCATTTTAAAGCCATTTTTAAGGCATTTCGCGCATACATGAAATGAACACATTTTTCTCCAAAACTATAACAGATGCAAGCTTGTCCTGTTTGGTGGAGATGATATTTAATAAAATAAGTAGAAATCCACTAAAAGTTTTGTTTGGTTATCTTGCAATCCCGAGATAATCGTCTCCATGCTCCAAATCCATTTTAAAGCCATTTTTAAGGCATTTCGCGCATACATGAAATGAACACATTTTTCTCCAAAACTATAACAGATGCAAGCTTGTCCTGTTTGGTGGAGATGATATTTAATAAAATAAGTAGAAATCCACTAAAAGTTTTGTTTGGTTATCTTGCAATCCCGAGATAATCGTCTCCATGCTCCAAATCCATTTTAAAGCCATTTTTAAGGCATTTCGCGCATACATAAAATGAACACATTTTTCTCCAAAACTATAACAGATGCAAGCTTGTCCTGTTTGGTGGAGATGATATTTAATAAAATAAGTAGAAATCCACTAAAAGTTTTGTTTGGTTATCTTGCAATCCCGAGATAATCGTCTCCATGCTCCAAATCCATTTTAAAGCCATTTTTAAGGCATTTCGCGCATACATGAAATGAACACATTTTTCTCCAAAACTATAACAGATGCAAGCTTGTCCTGTTTGGTGGAGATGATATTTAATAAAATAAGTAGAAATCCACTAAAAGTTTTGTTTGGTTATATTGCAATCCCGAGATAATCGTCTCCATGCTCAAAATCCATTTTAAAGCCATTTTTAAGGCATTTCGCGCATACATGAAATGAACACATTTTTCTCCAAAACTATAACAGATGCAAGCTTGTCCTGTTTGGTGGAGATGATATTTAATAAAATAAGTAGAAATCCACTAAAAGTTTTGTTTGGTTATCTTGCAATCCCGAGATAATCGTCTCCATGCTCCAAATCCATTTTAAAGCCATTTTTAAGGCATTTCGCGCATACATGAAATGAACACATTTTTCTCCAAAACTATAACAGATGCAAGCTTGTCCTGTTTGGTGGAGATAATATTTAATAAAATAAGTAGAAATCTACTAAAAGTTTCGTTTGTTTATATTGCCATCCTGAGATAATCGTCTCCATGCTCCAAATCCATTTTAAAGCCATTTCAAAGGCATTTTGCGCATACATGAAATGAACACATTTTTCTCCAAAACTATAACACATGCAAGCTTGTCCTGTTTGGTGGAGATGATATTTAATAAAATAAGTAGAAATCCACTAAAAGTTTTGTTTGGTTATCTTGCAATCCCGAGATAATCGTCTCCATGCTCCAAATCCATTTTAAAGCCATTTTTAAGGCATTTCGCGCATACATGAAATGAACACATTTTTCTCCAAAACTATAACAGATGCAAGCTTGTCCTGTTTGGTGGAGATGATATTTAATAAAATAAGTAGAAATCCACTAAAAGTTTTGTTTGGTTATCTTGCAATCCCGAGATAATCGTCTCCATGCTCCAAATCCATTTTAAAGCCATTTTTAAGGCATTTCGCGCATACATGAAATGAACACATTTTTCTCCAAAACTATAACAGATGCAAGCTTGTCCTGTTTGGTGGAGATGATATTTAATAAAATAAGTAGAAATCCACTAAAAGTTTTGTTTGGTTATCTTGCAATCCCGAGATAATCGTCTCCATGCTCCAAATCCATTTTAAAGCCATTTTTAAGGCATTTCGCGCATACATGAAATGAACACATTTTTCTCCAAAACTATAACAGATGCAAGCTTGTCCTGTTTGGTGGAGATGATATTTAATAAAATAAGTAGAAATCCACTAAAAGTTTTGTTTGGTTATCTTGCAATCCCGAGATAATCGTCTCCATGCTCCAAATCCATTTTAAAGCCATTTCAAAGGCATTTTGCGCATACATGAAATGAACACATTTTTCTCCAAAACTATAACACATGCAAGCTTGTCCTGTTTGGTGGAGATGATATTTATTAAAATAAGTAGAAATCCACTAAAAGTTTTGATTGGTTATCTTGCAATCCCGAGATAATCGTCTCCATGCTCCAAATCCATTTTAAAGCCATTTTTAAGGCATTTCGCGCATACATGAAATGAACACATTTTTCTCCAAAACTATAACAGATGCAAGCTTGTCCTGTTTGGTGGAGATGATATTTAATAAAATAAGTAGAAATCCACTAAAAGTTTTGTTTGGTTATCTTGCAATCCCGAGATAATCGTCTCCATGCTCCAAATCCATTTTAAAGCCATTTTTAAGGCATTTCGCGCATACATGAAATGAACACATTTTTCTCCAAAACTATAACAGATGCAAGCTTGTCCTGTTTGGTGGAGATGATATTTAATAAAATAAGTAGAAATCCACTAAAAGTTTTGTTTGGTTATCTTGCAATCCCGAGATAATCGTCTCCATGCTCCAAATCCATTTTAAAGCCATTTTTAAGGCATTTCGCGCATACATGAAATGAACACATCTTTCTCCAAAACTATAACAGATGCAAGCTTGTCCTGTTTGGTGGAGATGATATTTAATAAAATAAGTAGAAATCCACTAAAAGTTTTGTTTGGTTATCTTGCAATCCCGAGATAATCGTCTCCATGCTCCAAATCCATTTTAAAGCCATTTTTAAGGCATTTCGCGCATACATGAAATGAACACATTTTTCTCCAAAACTATAACAGATGCAAGCTTGTCCTGTTTGGTGGAGATGATATTTAATAAAATAAGTAGAAATCCACTAAAAGTTTTGTTTGGTTATCTTGCAATCCCGAGATAATCGTCTCCATGCTCCAAATCCATTTTAAAGCCATTTTTAAGGCATTTCGCGCATACATGAAATGAACACATTTTTCTCCAAAACTATAACAGATGCAAGCTTGTCCTGTTTGGTGGAGATAATATTTAATAAAATAAGTAGAAATCTACTAAAAGTTTCGTTTGTTTATATTGCCATCCTGAGATAATCGTCTCCATGCTCCAAATCCATTTTAAAGCCATTTCAAAGGCATTTTGCGCATACATGAAATGAACACATTTTTCTCCAAACCTATAACACATGCAAGCTTGTCCTGTTTGGTGGAGATGATGTTTAATAAAATAAGTAGAAATCCACTAAAAGTTTTGTTTGGTTATCTTGCAATCCCGAGATAATCGTCTCCATGCTCCAAATCCATTTTAAAGCCATTTTTAAGGCATTTCGCGCATACATGAAATGAACACATTTTTTTTCCAAAACTATAACAGATGCAAGCTTGTCCTGTTTGGTGGAGATGATATTTAATAAAATAAGTAGAAATCCACTAAAAGTTTTGTTTGGTTATCTTGCAATCCCGAGATAATCGTCTCCATGCTCCAAATCCATTTTAAAGCCATTTTTAAGGCATTTCGCGCATACATGAAATGAACACATTTTTCTCCAAAACTATAACAGATGCAAGCTTGTCCTGTTTGGTGGAGATAATATTTAATAAAATAAGTAGAAATCTACTAAAAGTTTCGTTTGTTTATATTGCCATCCTGAGATAATCGTCTCCATGCTCCAAATCCATTTTAAAGCCATTTCAAAGGCATTTTGCGCATACATGAAATGAACACATTTTTCTCCAAACCTATAACACATGCAAGCTTGTCCTGTTTGGTGGAGATGATATTTAATAAAATAAGTAGAAATCCACTAAAAGTTTTGTTTGGTTATCTTGCAATCCCGAGATAATCGTCTCCATGCTCCAAATCCATTTTAAAGCCATTTTTAAGGCATTTCGCGCATACATGAAATGAACACATTTTTTTCCAAAACTATAACAGATGCAAGCTTGTCCTGTTTGGTGGAGATGATATTTAATAAAATAAGTAGAAATCCACTAAAAGTTTTGTTTGGTTATCTTGCAATCCCGAGATAATCGTCTCCATGCTCCAAATCCATTTTAAAGCCATTTTTAAGGCATTTCGCGCATACATGAAATGAACACATTTTTCTCCAAAACTATAACAGATGCAAGCTTGTCCTGTTTGGTGGAGATGATATTTAATAAAATAAGTAGAAATCCACTAAAAGTTTTGTTTGGTTATTTTGCAATCCCGAGATAATCGTCTCCATGCTCCAAATCCATTTTAAAGCCATTTTTAAGGCATTTCGCGCATACATGAAATGAACACTTTTTTCTCCAAAACTATAACAGATGCAAGCTTGTCCTGTTTGGTGGAGATAATATTTAATAAAATAAGTAGAAATCTACTAAAAGTTTCGTTTGTTTATATTGCCATCCTGAGAGAATCGTCTCCATGCTCCAAATCCATTTTAAAGCCATTTCAAAGGCATTTTGCGCATACATGAAATGAACACATTTTTCTCCAAAACTATAACACATGCAAGCTTGTCCTGTTTGGTGGAGATGATATGTAATAAAATAAGTAGAAATCCACTAAAAGTTTTGTTTGGTTATCTTGCAATCCCGAGATAATCGTCTCCATGCTCCAAATCCATTTTAAAGCCATTTTTAAGGCATTTCGCGCATACATGAAATGAACACATTTTTCTCCAAAACTATAACAGATGCAAGCTTGTCCTGTTTGGTGGAGATGATATTTAATAAAATAAGTAGAAATCCACTAAAAGTTTTGTTTGGTTATCTTGCAATCCCGAGATAATCGTCTCCATGCTCCAAATCCATTTTAAAGCCATTTTTAAGGCATTTCGCGCATACATAAAATGAACACATTTTTCTCCAAAACTATAACAGATGCAAGCTTGTCCTGTTTGGTGGAGATGATATTTAATAAAATAAGTAGAAATCCACTAAAAGTTTTGTTTGGTTATCTTGCAATCCCGAGATAATCGTCTCCATGCTCCAAATCCATTTTAAAGCCATTTTTAAGGCATTTCGCGCATACATGAAATGAACACATTTTTCTCCAAAACTATAACAGATGCAAGCTTGTCCTGTTTGGTGGAGATGATATTTAATAAAATAAGTAGAAATCCACTAAAAGTTTTGTTTGGTTATTTTGCAATCCCGAGATAATCGTCTCCATGCTCCAAATCCATTTTAAAGCCATTTTTAAGGCATTTCGCGCATACATGAAATGAACACTTTTTTCTCCAAAACTATAACAGATGCAAGCTTGTCCTGTTTGGTGGAGATAATATTTAATAAAATAAGTAGAAATCTACTAAAAGTTTCGTTTGTTTATATTGCCATCCTGAGAGAATCGTCTCCATGCTCCAAATCCATTTTAAAGCCATTTCAAAGGCATTTTGCGCATACATGAAATGAACACATTTTTCTCCAAAACTATAACACATGCAAGCTTGTCCTGTTTGGTGGAGATGATATGTAATAAAATAAGTAGAAATCCACTAAAAGTTTTGTTTGGTTATCTTGCAATCCCGAGATAATCGTCTCCATGCTCCAAATCCATTTTAAAGCCATTTTTAAGGCATTTCGCGCATACATGAAATGAACACATTTTTCTCCAAAACTATAACAGATGCAAGCTTGTCCTGTTTGGTGGAGATGATATTTAATAAAATAAGTAGAAATCCACTAAAAGTTTTGTTTGGTTATCTTGCAATCCCGAGATAATCGTCTCCATGCTCCAAATCCATTTTAAAGCCATTTTTAAGGCATTTCGCGCATACATAAAATGAACACATTTTTCTCCAAAACTATAACAGATGCAAGCTTGTCCTGTTTGGTGGAGATGATATTTAATAAAATAAGTAGAAATCCACTAAAAGTTTTGTTTGGTTATCTTGCAATCCCGAGATAATCGTCTCCATGCTCCAAATCCATTTTAAAGCCATTTTTAAGGCATTTCGCGCATACATGAAATGAACACATTTTTCTCCAAAACTATAACAGATGCAAGCTTGTCCTGTTTGGTGGAGATGATATTTAATAAAATAAGTAGAAATCCACTAAAAGTTTTGTTTGGTTATATTGCAATCCCGAGATAATCGTCTCCATGCTCAAAATCCATTTTAAAGCCATTTTTAAGGCATTTCGCGCATACATGAAATGAACACATTTTTCTCCAAAACTATAACAGATGCAAGCTTGTCCTGTTTGGTGGAGATGATATTTAATAAAATAAGTAGAAATCCACTAAAAGTTTTGTTTGGTTATCTTGCAATCCCGAGATAATCGTCTCCATGCTCCAAATCCATTTTAAAGCCATTTTTAAGGCATTTCGCGCATACATGAAATGAACACATTTTTCTCCAAAACTATAACAGATGCAAGCTTGTCCTGTTTGGTGGAGATAATATTTAATAAAATAAGTAGAAATCTACTAAAAGTTTCGTTTGTTTATATTGCCATCCTGAGATAATCGTCTCCATGCTCCAAATCCATTTTAAAGCCATTTCAAAGGCATTTTGCGCATACATGAAATGAACACATTTTTCTCCAAAACTATAACACATGCAAGCTTGTCCTGTTTGGTGGAGATGATATTTAATAAAATAAGTAGAAATCCACTAAAAGTTTTGTTTGGTTATCTTGCAATCCCGAGATAATCGTCTCCATGCTCCAAATCCATTTTAAAGCCATTTTTAAGGCATTTCGCGCATACATGAAATGAACACATTTTTCTCCAAAACTATAACAGATGCAAGCTTGTCCTGTTTGGTGGAGATGATATTTAATAAAATAAGTAGAAATCCACTAAAAGTTTTGTTTGGTTATCTTGCAATCCCGAGATAATCGTCTCCATGCTCCAAATCCATTTTAAAGCCATTTTTAAGGCATTTCGCGCATACATGAAATGAACACATTTTTCTCCAAAACTATAACAGATGCAAGCTTGTCCTGTTTGGTGGAGATGATATTTAATAAAATAAGTAGAAATCCACTAAAAGTTTTGTTTGGTTATCTTGCAATCCCGAGATAATCGTCTCCATGCTCCAAATCCATTTTAAAGCCATTTTTAAGGCATTTCGCGCATACATGAAATGAACACATTTTTCTCCAAAACTATAACAGATGCAAGCTTGTCCTGTTTGGTGGAGATGATATTTAATAAAATAAGTAGAAATCCACTAAAAGTTTTGTTTGGTTATCTTGCAATCCCGAGATAATCGTCTCCATGCTCCAAATCCATTTTAAAGCCATTTCAAAGGCATTTTGCGCATACATGAAATGAACACATTTTTCTCCAAAACTATAACACATGCAAGCTTGTCCTGTTTGGTGGAGATGATATTTATTAAAATAAGTAGAAATCCACTAAAAGTTTTGATTGGTTATCTTGCAATCCCGAGATAATCGTCTCCATGCTCCAAATCCATTTTAAAGCCATTTTTAAGGCATTTCGCGCATACATGAAATGAACACATTTTTCTCCAAAACTATAACAGATGCAAGCTTGTCCTGTTTGGTGGAGATGATATTTAATAAAATAAGTAGAAATCCACTAAAAGTTTTGTTTGGTTATCTTGCAATCCCGAGATAATCGTCTCCATGCTCCAAATCCATTTTAAAGCCATTTTTAAGGCATTTCGCGCATACATGAAATGAACACATTTTTCTCCAAAACTATAACAGATGCAAGCTTGTCCTGTTTGGTGGAGATGATATTTAATAAAATAAGTAGAAATCCACTAAAAGTTTTGTTTGGTTATCTTGCAATCCCGAGATAATCGTCTCCATGCTCCAAATCCATTTTAAAGCCATTTTTAAGGCATTTCGCGCATACATGAAATGAACACATCTTTCTCCAAAACTATAACAGATGCAAGCTTGTCCTGTTTGGTGGAGATGATATTTAATAAAATAAGTAGAAATCCACTAAAAGTTTTGTTTGGTTATCTTGCAATCCCGAGATAATCGTCTCCATGCTCCAAATCCATTTTAAAGCCATTTTTAAGGCATTTCGCGCATACATGAAATGAACACATTTTTCTCCAAAACTATAACAGATGCAAGCTTGTCCTGTTTGGTGGAGATGATATTTAATAAAATAAGTAGAAATCCACTAAAAGTTTTGTTTGGTTATCTTGCAATCCCGAGATAATCGTCTCCATGCTCCAAATCCATTTTAAAGCCATTTTTAAGGCATTTCGCGCATACATGAAATGAACACATTTTTCTCCAAAACTATAACAGATGCAAGCTTGTCCTGTTTGGTGGAGATAATATTTAATAAAATAAGTAGAAATCTACTAAAAGTTTCGTTTGTTTATATTGCCATCCTGAGATAATCGTCTCCATGCTCCAAATCCATTTTAAAGCCATTTCAAAGGCATTTTGCGCATGCATGAAATGAACACATTTTTCTCCAAAACTATAACACATGCAAGCTTGTCCTGTTTGGTGGAGATGATATTTAATAAAATAAGTAGAAATCCACTAAAAGTTTTGTTTGGTTATCTTGCAATCCCGAGATAATCGTCTCCATGCTCCAAATCCATTTTAAAGCCATTTTTAAGGCATTTCGCGCATACATGAAATGAACACATTTTTCTCCAAAACTATAACAGATGCAAGCTTGTCCTGTTTGGTGGAGATGATATTTAATAAAATAAGTAGAAATCCACTAAAAGTTTTGTTTGGTTATCTTGCAATCCCGAGATAATCGTCTCCATGCTCCAAATCCATTTTAAAGCCATTTTTAAGGCATTTCGCGCATACATGAAATGAACACATTTTTCTCCAAAACTATAACAGATGCAAGCTTGTCCTGTTTGGTGGAGATAATATTTAATAAAATAAGTAGAAATCTACTAAAAGTTTCGTTTGTTTATATTGCCATCCTGAGATAATCGTCTCCATGCTCCAAATCCATTTTAAAGCCATTTCAAAGGCATTTTGCGCATACATGAAATGAACACATTTTTCTCCAAACCTATAACACATGCAAGCTTGTCCTGTTTGGTGGAGATGATATTTAATAAAATAAGTAGAAATCCACTAAAAGTTTTGTTTGGTTATCTTGCAATCCCGAGATAATCGTCTCCATGCTCCAAATCCATTTTAAAGCCATTTTTAAGGCATTTCGCGCATACATGAAATGAACACATTTTTTTCCAAAACTATAACAGATGCAAGCTTGTCCTGTTTGGTGGAGATGATATTTAATAAAATAAGTAGAAATCCACTAAAAGTTTTGTTTGGTTATCTTGCAATCCCGAGATAATCGTCTCCATGCTCCAAATCCATTTTAAAGCCATTTTTAAGGCATTTCGCGCATACATGAAATGAACACATTTTTCTCCAAAACTATAACAGATGCAAGCTTGTCCTGTTTGGTGGAGATAATATTTAATAAAATAAGTAGAAATCTACTAAAAGTTTCGTTTGTTTATATTGCCATCCTGAGATAATCGTCTCCATGCTCCAAATCCATTTTAAAGCCATTTCAAAGGCATTTTGCGCATACATGAAATGAACACATTTTTCTCCAAACCTATAACACATGCAAGCTTGTCCTGTTTGGTGGAGATGATATTTAATAAAATAAGTAGAAATCCACTAAAAGTTTTGTTTGGTTATCTTGCAATCCCGAGATAATCGTCTCCATGCTCCAAATCCATTTTAAAGCCATTTTTAAGGCATTTCGCGCATACATGAAATGAACACATTTTTTTCCAAAACTATAACAGATGCAAGCTTGTCCTGTTTGGTGGAGATGATATTTAATAAAATAAGTAGAAATCCACTAAAAGTTTTGTTTGGTTATCTTGCAATCCCGAGATAATCGTCTCCATGCTCCAAATCCATTTTAAAGCCATTTTTAAGGCATTTCGCGCATACATGAAATGAACACATTTTTCTCCAAAACTATAACAGATGCAAGCTTGTCCTGTTTGGTGGAGATGATATTTAATAAAATAAGTAGAAATCCACTAAAAGTTTTGTTTGGTTATTTTGCAATCCCGAGATAATCGTCTCCATGCTCCAAATCCATTTTAAAGCCATTTTTAAGGCATTTCGCGCATACATGAAATGAACACTTTTTTCTCCAAAACTATAACAGATGCAAGCTTGTCCTGTTTGGTGGAGATAATATTTAATAAAATAAGTAGAAATCTACTAAAAGTTTCGTTTGTTTATATTGCCATCCTGAGAGAATCGTCTCCATGCTCCAAATCCATTTTAAAGCCATTTCAAAGGCATTTTGCGCATACATGAAATGAACACATTTTTCTCCAAAACTATAACACATGCAAGCTTGTCCTGTTTGGTGGAGATGATATGTAATAAAATAAGTAGAAATCCACTAAAAGTTTTGTTTGGTTATCTTGCAATCCCGAGATAATCGTCTCCATGCTCCAAATCCATTTTAAAGCCATTTTTAAGGCATTTCGCGCATACATGAAATGAACACATTTTTCTCCAAAACTATAACAGATGCAAGCTTGTCCTGTTTGGTGGAGATGATATTTAATAAAATAAGTAGAAATCCACTAAAAGTTTTGTTTGGTTATCTTGCAATCCCGAGATAATCGTCTCCATGCTCCAAATCCATTTTAAAGCCATTTTTAAGGCATTTCGCGCATACATGAAATGAACACATTTTTCTCCAAAACTATAACAGATGCAAGCTTGTCCTGTTTGGTGGAGATGATATTTAATAAAATAAGTAGAAATCCACTAAAAGTTTTGTTTGGTTATCTTGCAATCCCGAGATAATCGTCTCCATGCTCCAAATCCATTTTAACGCCATTTTTAAGGCATTTCGCGCATACATGAAATGAACACATTTTTCTCCAAAACTATAACAGATGCAAGCTTGTCCTGTTTGGTGGAGATGATATTTAATAAAATAAGTAGAAATCCACTAAAAGTTTTGTTTGGTTATCTTGCAATCCCGAGATAATCGTCTCCATGCTCCAAATCCATTTTAAAGCCATTTCAAAGGCATTTTGCGCATACATGAAATGAACAAATTTTTCTCCAAAACTATAACACATGCAAGCTTGTCCTGTTTGGTGGAGATGATATTTATTAAAATAAGTAGAAATCCACTAAAAGTTTTGTTTGGTTATCTTGCAATCCCGAGATAATCGTCTCCATGCTCCAAATCCATTTTAAAGCCATTTTTAAGGCATTTCGCGCATACATGAAATGAACACATTTTTCTCCAAAACTATAACAGATGCAAGCTTGTCCTGTTTGGTGGAGATGATATTTAATAAAATAAGTAGAAATCCACTAAAAGTTTTGTTTGGTTATCTTGCAATCCCGAGATAATCGTCTCCATGCTCCAAATCCATTTTAAAGCCATTTTTAAGGCATTTCGCGCATACATGAAATGAACACATTTTTCTCCAAAACTATAACAGATGCAAGCTTGTCCTGTTTGGTGGAGATGATATTTAATAAAATAAGTAGAAATCCACTAAAAGTTTTGTTTGGTTATCTTGCAATCCCGAGATAATCGTCTCCATGCTCCAAATCCATTTTAAAGCCATTTTTAAGGCATTTCGCGCATACATGAAATGAACACATTTTTCTCCAAAACTATAACAGATGCAAGCTTGTCCTGTTTGGTGGAGATGATATTTAATAAAATAAGTAGAAATCCACTAAAAGTTTTGTTTGGTTATCTTGCAATCCCGAGATAATCGTCTCCATGCTCCAAATCCATTTTAAAGCCATTTTTAAGGCATTTCGCCCATACATGAAATGAACACATTTTTCTCCAAAACTATAACAGATGCAAGCTTGTCCTGTTTGGTGGAGATGATATTTAATAAAATAAGTAGAAATCCACTAAAAGTTTTGTTTGGTTATCTTGCAATCCCGAGATAATCGTCTCCATGCTCCAAATCCATTTTAAAGCCATTTTTAAGGCATTTCGCGCATACATGAAATGAACACATTTTTCTCCAAAACTATAACAGATGCAAGCTTGTCCTGTTTGGTGGAGATGATATTTAATAAAATAAGTAGAAATCCACTAAAAGTTTTGTTTGGTTATCTTGCAATCCCGAGATAATCGTCTCCATGCTCCAAATCCATTTTAAAGCCATTTTTAAGGCATTTCGCGCATACATGAAATGAACACATTTTTCTCCAAAACTATAACAGATGCAAGCTTGTCCTGTCTGGTGGAGATAATATTTAATAAAATAAGTAGAAATCTACTAAAAGTTTCGTTTGTTTATATTGCCATCCTGAGATAATCGTCTCCATGCTCCAAATCCATTTTAAAGCCATTTCAAAGGCATTTTGCGCATACATGAAATGAACACATTTTTCTCCAAAACTATAACACATGCAAGCTTGTCCTGTTTGGTGGAGATGATATTTAATAAAATAAGTAGAAATCCACTAAAAGTTTTGTTTGGTTATCTTGCAATCCCGAGATAATCGTCTCCATGCTCCAAATCCATTTTAAAGCCATTTTTAAGGCATTTCGCGCATACATGAAATGAACACAATTTTCTCCAAAACTATAACAGATGCAAGCTTGTCCTGTTTGGTGGAGATAATATTTAATAAAATAAGTAGAAATCTACTAAAAGTTTCGTTTGTTTATATTGCCATCCTGAGATAATCGTCTCCATGCTCCAAATCCATTTTAAAGCCATTTCAAAGGCATTTTGCGCATACATGAAATGAACACATTTTTCTCCAAAACTATAACACATGCAAGCTTGTCCTGTTTGGTGGAGATGATATTTAATAAAATAAGTAGAAATCCACCAAAAGTTTTGTTTGGTTATCTTGCAATCCCGAGATAATCGTCTCCATGCTCCAAATCCATTTTAAAGCCATTTTTAAGGCATTTCGCGCATACATGAAATGAACACATTTTTCTCCAAAACTATAACAGATGCAAGCTTGTCCTGTTTGGTGGAGATGATATTTAATAAAATAAGTAGAAATCCACTAAAAGTTTTGTTTGGTTATCTTGCAATCCCGAGATAATCGTCTCCATGCTCCAAATCCATTTTAAAGCCATTTTTAAGGCATTTCGCGCATACATGAAATGAACACATTTTTCTCCAAAACTATAACAGATGCAAGCTTGTCCTGTTTGGTGGAGATAATATTTAATAAAATAAGTAGAAATCTACTAAAAGTTTCGTTTGTTTATATTGCCATCCTGAGATAATCGTCTCCATGCTCCAAATCCATTTTAAAGCCATTTCAAAGGCATTTTGCGCATACATGAAATGAACACATTTTTCTCCAAACCTATAACACATGCAAGCTTGTCCTGTTTGGTGGAGATGATATTTAATAAAATAAGTAGAAATCCACTAAAAGTTTTGTTTGGTTATCTTGCAATCCCGAGATAATCGTCTCCATGCTCCAAATCCATTTTAAAGCAATTTTTAAGGCATTTCGCGCATACATGAAATGAACACATTTTTCTCCAAAACTATAACAGATGCAAGCTTGTCCTGTTTGGTGGAGATGATATTTAATAAAATAAGTAGAAATCCACTAAAAGTTTTGTTTGGTTATCTTGCAATCCCGAGATAATCGTCTCCATGCTCCAAATCCATTTTAAAGCCATTTTTAAGGCATTTCGCGCATACATGAAATGAACACATTTTTCTCCAAAACTATAACAGATGCAAGCTTGTCCTGTTTGGTGGAGATGATATTTAATAAAATAAGTAGAAATCCACTAAAAGTTTTGTTTGGTTATCTTGCAATCCCGAGATAATCGTCTCCATGCTCCAAATCCATTTTAAAGCCATTTTTAAGGCATTTCGCGCATACATGAAATGAACACATTTTTCTCCAAAACTATAACAGATGCAAGCTTGTCCTGTTTGGTGGAGATGATATTTAATAAAATAAGTAGAAATCCACTAAAAGTTTTGTTTGGTTATCTTGCAATCCCGAGATAATCGTCTCCATGCTCCAAATCCATTTTAAAGCCATTTTTAAGGCATTTCGCGCATACATGAAATGAACACATTTTTCTCCAAAACTATATCAGATGCAAGCTTGTCCTGTTTGGTGGAGATAATATTTAATAAAATAAGTAGAAATCTACTAAAAGTTTCGTTTGTTTATATTGCCATCCTGAGATAATCGTCTCCATGCTCCAAATCCATTTTAAAGCCATTTCAAAGGCATTTTGCGCATACATGAAATGAACACATTTTTCTCCAAAACTATAACACATGCAAGCTTGTCCTGTTTGGTGGAGATGATATTTAATAAAATAAGTAGAAATCCACCAAAAGTTTTGTTTGGTTATCTTGCAATCCCGAGATAATCGTCTCCATGCTCCAAATCCATTTTAAAGCCATTTTTAAGGCATTTCGCGCATACATGAAATGAACACATTTTTCTCCAAAACTATAACAGATGCAAGCTTGTCCTGTTTGGTGGAGATGATATTTAATAAAATAAGTAGAAATCCACTAAAAGTTTTGTTTGGTTATCTTGCAATCCCGAGATAATCGTCTCCATGCTCCAAATCCATTTTAAAGCCATTTTTAAGGCATTTCGCGCATACATGAAATGAACACATTTTTCTCCAAAACTATAACAGATGCAAGCTTGTCCTGTTTGGTGGAGATAATATTTAATAAAATAAGTAGAAATCTACTAAAAGTTTCGTTTGTTTATATTGCCATCCTGAGATAATCGTCTCCATGCTCCAAATCCATTTTAAAGCCATTTCAAAGGCATTTTGCGCATACATGAAATGAACACATTTTTCTCCAAACCTATAACACATGCAAGCTTGTCCTGTTTGGTGGAGATGATATTTAATAAAATAAGTAGAAATCCACTAAAAGTTTTGTTTGGTTATCTTGCAATCCCGAGATAATCGTCTCCATGCTCCAAATCCATTTTAAAGCAATTTTTAAGGCATTTCGCGCATACATGAAATGAACACATTTTTCTCCAAAACTATAACAGATGCAAGCTTGTCCTGTTTGGTGGAGATGATATTTAATAAAATAAGTAGAAATCCACTAAAAGTTTTGTTTGGTTATCTTGCAATCCCGAGATAATCGTCTCCATGCTCCAAATCCATTTTAAAGCCATTTTTAAGGCATTTCGCGCATACATGAAATGAACACATTTTTCTCCAAAACTATAACAGATGCAAGCTTGTCCTGTTTGGTGGAGATAATATTTAATAAAATAAGTAGAAATCTACTAAAAGTTTCGTTTGTTTATATTGCCATCCTGAGATAAACGTCTCCATGCTCCAAATCCATTTTAAAGCCATTTCAAAGGCATTTTGCGCATACATGAAATGAACACATTTTTCTCCAAAACTATAACACATGCAAGCTTGTCCTGTTTGGTGGAGATGATATTTAATAAAATAAGTAGAAATCCACTAAAAGTTTTGTTTGGTTATCTTGCAATCTCGAGATAATCGTCTCCATGCTCCAAATCCATTTTAAAGCCATTTTTAAGGCATTTCGCGCATACATGAAATGAACACATTTTTCTCCAAAACTATAACAGATGCAAGCTTGTCCTGTTTGGTGGAGATGATATTTAATAAAATAAGTAGAAATCCACTAAAAGTTTTGTTTGGTTATCTTGCAATCCCGAGATAATCGTCTCCATGCTCCCAATCCATTTTAAAGCCATTTTTAAGGCATTTCGCGCATACATGAAATGAACACATTTTTCTCCTAAACTATAACAGATGCAAGCTTGTCCTGTTTGGTGGAGATAATATTTAATAAAATAAGTAGAAATCTACTAAAAGTTTCGTTTGTTTATATTGCCATCCTGAGATAATCGTCTCCATGCTCCAAATCCATTTTAAAGCCATTTCAAAGGCATTTTGCGCATACATGAAATGAACACATTTTTCTCCAAAACTATAACACATGCAAGCTTGTCCTGTTTGGTGGAGATGATATTTAATAAAATAAGTAGAAATCCACTAAAAGTTTTGTTTGGTTATCTTGCAATCCCGAGATAATCGTCTCCATGCTCCAAATCCATTTTAAAGCCATTTTTAAGGCATTTCGCGCATACATGAAATGAACACATTTTTCTCCAAAACTATAACAGATGCAAGCTTGTCCTGTTTGGTGGAGATAATATTTAATAAAATAAGTAGAAATCTACTAAAAGTTTCGTTTGTTTATATTGCCATCCTGAGATAATCGTCTTCATCCTCCAAATCCATTTTAAAGCCATTTCAAAGGCATTTTGCGCATACATGAAATGAACACATTTTTCTCCAAAACTATAACACATGCAAGCTTGTCCTGTTTGGTGGAGATGATATTTAATAAAATAAGTAGAAATCCACTAAAAGTTTTGTTTGGTTATCTTGCAATCCCGAGATAATCGTCTCCATGCTCCAAATCCATTTTAAAGCCATTTTTAAGGCATTTCGCGCATACATGAAATGAACACATTTTTCTCCAAAACTATAACAGATGCAAACTTGTCCTGTTTGGTGGAGATGATATTTAATAAAATAAGTAGAAATCTACTAAAAGTTTTGTTTGGTTATCTTGCAATCCCGAGATAATCGTCTCCATGCTCCAAATCCATTTTAAAGCCATTTTTAAAGCATTTCGCGCATACATGAAATGAACACATTTTTCTCCAAAACTATAACAGATGCAAGCTTGTCCTGTTTGGTGGAGATGATATTTAATAAAATAAGTAGAAATCCACTAAAAGTTTTGTTTGGTTATCTTGCAATCCCGAGATAATCGTCTCCATGCTCCAAATCCATTTTAAAGCCATTTTTAAGGCATTTCGCGCATACATGAAATGAACACATTTTTCTCCAAAACTATAACAGATGCAAGCTTGTCCTGTTTGGTGGAGATGATATTTAATAAAATAAGTAGAAATCCACTAAAAGTTTTGTTTGGTTATCTTGCAATCCCGAGATAATCGTCTCCATGCTCCAAATCCATTTTAAAGCCATTTCAAAGGCATTTTGCGCATACATGAAATGAACACATTTTTCTCCAAAACTATAACACATGCAAGCTTGTCCTGTTTGGTGGAGATGATATTTAATAAAAAAAGTAGAAATCCACTAAAAGTTTTGTTTGGTTATCTTGCAATCCCGAGATAATCGTCTCCATGCTCCAAATCCATTTTAAAGCCATTTTTAAGGCATTTCGCGCATACATGAAATGAACACATTTTTCTCCAAAACTATAACAGATGCAAGCTTGTCCTGTTTGGTGGAGATGATATTTAATAAAATAAGTAGAAATCCACTAAAAGTTTTGTTTGGTTATCTTGCAATCCCGAGATAATCGTCTCCATGCTCCAAATCCATTTTAAAGCCATTTTTAAGGCATTTCGCGCATACATGAAATGAACACATTTTTCTCCAAAACTATAACAGATGCAAGCTTGTCCTGTTTGGTGGAGATGATATTTAATAAAATAAGTAGAAATCCACTAAAAGTTTTGTTTGGTTATCTTGCAATCCCGAGATAATCGTCTCCATGCTCCAAATCCATTTTAAAGCCATTTTTAAGGCATTTCGCGCATACATGAAATGAACACATTTTTCTCCAAAACTATAACAGATGCAAGCTTGTCCTGTTTGGTGGAGATGATATTTAATAAAATAAGTAGAAATTCACTAAAAGTTTTGTTTGGTTATATTGCAATCCCGAGATAATCGTCTCCATGCTCCAAATCCATTTTAAAGCCATTTTTAAGGCATTTCGCGCATACATGAAATGAACACATTTTTCTCCAAAACTATAACAGATGCAAGCTTGTCCTGTTTGGTGGAGATGATATTTAATAAAATAAGTAGAAATCCACTAAAAGTTTTGTTTGGTTATCTTGCAATCCCGAGATAATCGTCTCCATGCTCCAAATCCATTTTAAAGCCATTTTTAAGGCATTTCGCGCATACATGAAATGAACACATTTTTCTCCAAAACTATAACAGATGCAAGCTTGTCCTGTTTGGTGGAGATGATATTTAATAAAATAAGTAGAAATCCACTAAAAGTTTCGTTTGTTTATATTGCCATCCTGAGATAATCGTCTCCATGCTCCAAATCCATTTTAAAGCCATTTCAAAGGCATTTTGCGCATACATGAAATGAACACATTTTTCTCCAAAACTATAACACATGCAAGCTTGTCCTGTTTGGTGGAGATGATATTTAATAAAATAAGTAGAAATCCACCAAAAGTTTTGTTTGGTTATCTTGCAATCCCGAGATAATCGTCTCCATGCTCCAAATCCATTTTAAAGCCATTTTTAAGGCATTTCGCGCATACATGAAATGAACACATTTTTCTCCAAAACTATAACAGATGCAAGCTTGTCCTGTTTGGTGGAGATGATATTTAATAAAATAAGTAGAAATCCACTAAAAGTTTTGTTTGGTTATCTTGCAATCCGGAGATAATCGTCTCCATGCTCCAAATCCATTTTAAAGCCATTTTTAAGGCATTTCGCGCATACATGAAATGAACACATTTTTCTCCAAAACTATAACAGATGCAAGCTTGTCCTGTTTGGTGGAGATAATATTTAATAAAATAAGTAGAAATCTACTAAAAGTTTCGTTTGTTTATATTGCCATCCTGAGATAATCGTCTCCATGCTCCAAATCCATTTTAAAGCCATTTCAAAGGCATTTTGCGCATACATGAAATGAACACATTTTTCTCCAAACCTATAACACATGCAAGCTTGTCCTGTTTGGTGGAGATGATATTTAATAAAATAAGTAGAAATCCACTAAAAGTTTTGTTTGGTTATCTTGCAATCCCGAGATAATCGTTTCCATGCTCCAAATCCATTTTAAAGCCATTTTTAAGGCATTTCGCGCATACATGAAATGAACACATTTTTCTCCAAAACTATAACAGATGCAAGCTTGTCCTGTTTGGTGGAGATGATATTTAATAAAATAAGTAGAAATCCACTAAAAGTTTTGTTTGGTTATCTTGCAATCCCGAGATAATCGTCTCCATGCTCCAAATCCATTTTAAAGCCATTTTTAAGGCATTTCGCGCATACATGAAATGAACACATTTTTCTCCAAAACTATAACAGATGCAAGCTTGTCCTGTTTGGTGGAGATAATATTTAATAAAATAAGTAGAAATCTACTAAAAGTTTCGTTTGTTTATATTGCCATCCTGAGATAAACGTCTCCATGCTCCAAATCCATTTTAAAGCCATTTCAAAGGCATTTTGCGCATACATGAAATGAACACATTTTTCTCCAAAACTATAACACATGCAAGCTTGTCCTGTTTGGTGGAGATGATATTTAATAAAATAAGTAGAAATCCACTAAAAGTTTTGTTTGGTTATCTTGCAATCTCGAGATAATCGTCTCCATGCTCCAAATCCATTTTAAAGCCATTTTTAAGGCATTTCGCGCATACATGAAATGAACACATTTTTCTCCAAAACTATAACAGATGCAAGCTTGTCCTGTTTGGTGGAGATGATATTTAATAAAATAAGTAGAAATCCACTAAAAGTTTTGTTTGGTTATCTTGCAATCCCGAGATAATCGTCTCCATGCTCCAAATCCATTTTAAAGCCATTTTTAAGGCATTTCGCGCATACATGAAATGAACACATTTTTCTCCTAAACTATAACAGATGCAAGCTTGTCCTGTTTGGTGGAGATAATATTTAATAAAATAAGTAGAAATCTACTAAAAGTTTCGTTTGTTTATATTGACATCCTGAGATAATCGTCTCCATGCTCCAAATCCATTTTAAAGCCATTTCAAAGGCATTTTGCGCATACATGAAATGAACACATTTTTCTCCAAAACTATAACACATGCAAGCTTGTCCTGTTTGGTGGAGATGATATTTAATAAAATAAGCAGAAATCCACTAAAAGTTTTGTTTGGTTATCTTGCAATCCCGAGATAATCGTCTCCATGCTCCAAATCCATTTTAAAGCCATTTTTAAGGCATTTCGCGCATACATGAAATGAACACATTTTTCTCCAAAACTATAACAGATGCAAGCTTGTCCTGTTTGGTGGAGATGATATTTAATAAAATAAGTAGAAATCCACTAAAAGTTTTGTTTGGTTATCTTGCAATCCCGAGATAATCGTCTCCATGCTCCAAATCCATTTTAAAGCCATTTTTAAGGCATTTCGCGCATACATGAAATGAACACATTTTTCTCCAAAACTATAACAGATGCAAGCTTGTCCTGTTTGGTGGAGATAATATTTAATAAAATAAGTAGAAATCTACTAAAAGTTTCGTTTGTTTATATTGCCATCCTGAGATAATCGTCTTCATGCTCCAAATCCATTTTAAAGCCATTTCAAAGGCATTTTGCGCATACATGAAATGAACACATTTTTCTCCAAAACTATAACACATGCAAGCTTGTCCTGTTTGGTGGAAATGATATTTAATAAAATAAGTAGAAATCCACTAAAAGTTTTGTTTGGTTATCTTGCAATCCCGAGATAATCGTCTCCATGCTCCAAATCCATTTTAAAGCCATTTTTAAGGCATTTCGCGCATACATGAAATGAACACATTTTTCTCCAAAACTATAACAGATGCAAACTTGTCCTGTTTGGTGGAGATGATATTTAATAAAATAAGTAGAAATCCACTAAAAGTTTTGTTTGGTTATCTTGCAATCGCGAGATAATCGTCTCCATGCTCCAAATCCATTTTAAAGCCATTTTTAAGGCATTTCGCGCATACATGAAATGAACACATTTTTCTCCAAAACTATAACAGATGCAAGCTTGTCCTGTTTGGTGGAGATGATATTTAATAAAATAAGTAGAAATCCACTAAAAGTTTTGTTTGGTTATCTTGCAATCCCGAGATAATCGTCTCCATGCTCCAAATCCATTTTAAAGCCATTTTTAAGGCATTTCGCGCATACATGAAATGAACACATTTTTCTCCAAAACTATAACAGATGCAAGCTTGTCCTGTTTGGTGGAGATGATATTTAATAAAATAAGTAGAAATCCACTAAAAGTTTTGTTTGGTTATCTTGCAATCCCGAGATAATCGTCTCCATGCTCCAAATCCATTTTAAAGCCATTTCAAAGGCATTTTGCGCATACATGAAATGAACACATTTTTCTCCAAAACTATAACACATGCAAGCTTGTCCTGTTTGGTGGAGATGATATTTAATAAAATAAGTAGAAATCCACTAAAAGTTTTGTTTGGTTATCTTGCAATCCCGAGATAATCGTCTCCATGCTCCAAATCCATTTTAAAGCCATTTTTAAGGCATTTCGCGCATACATGAAATGAACACATTTTTCTCCAAAACTATAACAGATGCAAGCTTGTCCTGTTTGGTGGAGATAATATTTAATAAAATAAGTAGAAATCTACTAAAAGTTTCGTTTGTTTATATTGCCATCCTGAGATAATCGTCTTCATGCTCCAAATCCATTTTAAAGCCATTTCAAAGGCATTTTGCGCATACATGAAATGAACACATTTTTCTCCAAAACTATAACACATGCAAGCTTGTCCTGTTTGGTGGAGATGATATTTAATAAAATAAGTAGAAATCCACTAAAAGTTTTGTTTGGTTATCTTGCAATCCCGAGATAATCGTCTCCATGCTCCAAATCCATTTTAAAGCCATTTTTAAGGCATTTCGCGCATACATGAAATGAACACATTTTTCTCCAAAACTATAACAGATGCAAACTTGTCCTGTTTGGTGGAGATGATATTTAATAAAATAAGTAGAAATCCACTAAAAGTTTTGTTTGGTTATCTTGCAATCCCGAGATAATCGTCTCCATGCTCCAAATCCATTTTAAAGCCATTTTTAAGGCATTTCGCGCATACATGAAATGAACACATTTTTCTCCAAAACTATAACAGATGCAAGCTTGTCCTGTTTGGTGGAGATGATATTTAATAAAATAAGTAGAAATCCACTAAAAGTTTTGTTTGGTTATCTTGCAATCCCGAGATAATCGTCTCCATGCTCCAAATCCATTTTAAAGCCATTTTTAAGGCATTTCGCGCATACATGAAATGAACACATTTTTCTCCAAAACTATAACAGATGCAAGCTTGTCCTGTTTGGTGGAGATGATATTTAATAAAATAAGTAGAAATCCACTAAACGTTTTGTTTGGTTATCTTGCAATCCCGAGATAATCGTCTCCATGCTCCAAATCCATTTTAAAGCCATTTCAAAGGCATTTTGCGCATACATGAAATGAACACATTTTTCTCCAAAACTATAACACATGCAAGCTTGTCCTGTTTGGTGGAGATGATATTTAATAAAATAAGTAGAAATCCACTAAAAGTTTTGTTTGGTTATCTTGCAATCCCGAGATAATCGTCTCCATGCTCCAAATCCATTTTAAAGCCATTTTTAAGGCATTTCGCGCATACATGAAATGAACACATTTTTCTCCAAAACTATAACAGATGCAAGCTTGTCCTGTTTGGTGGAGATGATATTTAATAAAATAAGTAGAAATCCACTAAAAGTTTTGTTTGGTTATCTTGCAATCCCGAGATAATCGTCTCCATGCTCCAAATCCATTTTAAAGCCATTTTTAAGGCATTTCGCGCATACATGAAATGAACACATTTTTCTCCAAAACTATAACAGATGCAAGCTTGTCCTGTTTGGTGGAGATATTTAATAAAATAAGTAGAAATCCACTAAAAGTTTTGTTTGGTTATCTTGCAATCCCGAGATAATCGTCTCCATGCTCCAAATCCATTTTAAAGCCATTTTTAAGGCATTTCGCGCATACATGAAATGAACACATTTTTCTCCAAAACTATAACAGATGCAAGCTTGTCCTGTTTGGTGGAGATGATATTTAATAAAATAAGTAGAAATCCACTAAAAGTTTTGTTTGGTTATATTGCAATCCCGAGATAATCGTCTCCATGCTCCAAATCCATTTTAAAGCCATTTTTAAGGCATTTCGCGCATACATGAAATGAACACATTTTTCTCCAAAACTATAACAGATGCAAGCTTGTCCTGTTTGGTGGAGATGATATTTAATAAAATAAGTAGAAATCCACTAAAAGTTTTGTTTGGTTATCTTGCAATCCCGAGATAATCGTCTCCATGCTCCAAATCCATTTTAAAGCCATTTTTAAGGCATTTCGCGCATACATGAAATGAACACATTTTTCTCCAAAACTATAACAGATGCAAGCTTGTCCTGTTTGGTGGAGATGATATTTAATAAAATAAGTAGAAATCCACTAAAAGTTTTGTTTGGTTATCTTGCAATCCCGAGATAATCGTCTCCATGCTCCAAATCCATTTTAAAGCCATTTTTAAGGCATTTCGCGCATACATGAAATGAACACATTTTTCTCCAAAACTATAACAGATGCAAGCTTGTCCTGTTTGGTGGAGATGATATTTAATAAAATAAGTAGAAATCCACTAAAAGTTTTGTTTGGTTATCTTGCAATCCCGAGATAATCGTCTCCATGCTCCAAATCCATTTTAAAGCCATTTTTAAGGCATTTCGCGCATACATGAAATGAACACATTTTTCTCCAAAACTATAACAGATGCAAGCTTGTCCTGTTTGGTGGAGATGATATTTAATAAAATAAGTAGAAATCCACTAAAAGTTTTGTTTGGTTATCTTGCAATCCCGAGATAATCGTCTCCATGCTCCAAATCCATTTTAAAGCCATTTTTAAGGCATTTCGCGCATACATGAAATGAACACATTTTTCTCCAAAACTATAACAGATGCAAGCTTGTCCTGTTTGGTGGAGATAATATTTAATAAAATAAGTAGAAATCTACTAAAAGTTTCGTTTGTTTATATTGCCATCCTGAGATAATCGTCTCCATGCTCCAAATCCATTTTAAAGCCATTTCAAAGGCATTTTGCGCATACATGAAATGAACACATTTTTCTCCAAAACTATAACACATGCAAGCTTGTCCTGTTTGGTGGAGATGATATTTAATAAAATAAGTAGAAATCCACTAAAAGTTTTGTTTGGTTATCTTGCAATCCCGAGATAATCGTCTCCATGCTCCAAATCCATTTTAAAGCCGTTTTTAAGGCATTTCGCGCATACATGAAATGAACACATTTTTCTCCAAAACTATAACAGATGCAAGCTTGTCCTGTTTGGTGGAGATGATATTTAATAAAATAAGTAGAAATCCACTAAAAGTTTTGTTTGGTTATCTTGCAATCCCGAGATAATCGTCTCCATGCTCCAAATCCATTTTAAAGCCATTTTTAAGGCATTTCGCGCATACATGAAATGAACACATTTTTCTCCAAAACTATAACAGATGCAAGCTTGTCCTGTTTGGTGGAGATGATATTTAATAAAATAAGTAGAAATCCACTAAACGTTTTGTTTGGTTATCTTGCAATCCCGAGATAATCGTCTCCATGCTCCAAATCCATTTTAAAGCCATTTCAAAGGCATTTTGCGCATACATGAAATGAACACATTTTTCTCCAAAACTATAACACATGCAAGCTTGTCCTGTTTGGTGGAGATGATATTTAATAAAATAAGTAGAAATCCACTAAAAGTTTTGTTTGGTTATCTTGCAATCCCGAGATAATCGTCTCCATGCTCCAAATCCATTTTAAAGCCATTTTTAAGGCATTTCGCGCATACATGAAATGAACACATTTTTCTCCAAAACTATAACAGATGCAAGCTTGTCCTGTTTGGTGGAGATGATATTTAATAAAATAAGTAGAAATCCACTAAAAGTTTTGTTTGGTTATCTTGCAATCCCGAGATAATCGTCTCCATGCTCCAAATCCATTTTAAAGCCATTTTTAAGGCATTTCGCGCATACATGAAATGAACACATTTTTCTCCAAAACTATAACAGATGCAAGCTTGTCCTGTTTGGTGGAGATATTTAATAAAATAAGTAGAAATCCACTAAAAGTTTTGTTTGGTTATCTTGCAATCCCGAGATAATCGTCTCCATGCTCCAAATCCATTTTAAAGCCATTTTTAAGGCATTTCGCGCATACATGAAATGAACACATTTTTCTCCAAAACTATAACAGATGCAAGCTTGTCCTGTTTGGTGGAGATGATATTTAATAAAATAAGTAGAAATCCACTAAAAGTTTTGTTTGGTTATATTGCAATCCCGAGATAATCGTCTCCATGCTCCAAATCCATTTTAAAGCCATTTTTAAGGCATTTCGCGCATACATGAAATGAACACATTTTTCTCCAAAACTATAACAGATGCAAGCTTGTCCTGTTTGGTGGAGATGATATTTAATAAAATAAGTAGAAATCCACTAAAAGTTTTGTTTGGTTATCTTGCAATCCCGAGATAATCGTCTCCATGCTCCAAATCCATTTTAAAGCCATTTTTAAGGCATTTCGCGCATACATGAAATGAACACATTTTTCTCCAAAACTATAACAGATGCAAGCTTGTCCTGTTTGGTGGAGATGATATTTAATAAAATAAGTAGAAATCCACTAAAAGTTTTGTTTGGTTATCTTGCAATCCCGAGATAATCGTCTCCATGCTCCAAATCCATTTTAAAGCCATTTTTAAGGCATTTCGCGCATACATGAAATGAACACATTTTTCTCCAAAACTATAACAGATGCAAGCTTGTCCTGTTTGGTGGAGATGATATTTAATAAAATAAGTAGAAATCCACTAAAAGTTTTGTTTGGTTATCTTGCAATCCCGAGATAATCGTCTCCATGCTCCAAATCCATTTTAAAGCCATTTTTAAGGCATTTCGCGCATACATGAAATGAACACATTTTTCTCCAAAACTATAACAGATGCAAGCTTGTCCTGTTTGGTGGAGATGATATTTAATAAAATAAGTAGAAATCCACTAAAAGTTTTGTTTGGTTATCTTGCAATCCCGAGATAATCGTCTCCATGCTCCAAATCCATTTTAAAGCCATTTTTAAGGCATTTCGCGCATACATGAAATGAACACATTTTTCTCCAAAACTATAACAGATGCAAGCTTGTCCTGTTTGGTGGAGATAATATTTAATAAAATAAGTAGAAATCTACTAAAAGTTTCGTTTGTTTATATTGCCATCCTGAGATAATCGTCTCCATGCTCCAAATCCATTTTAAAGCCATTTCAAAGGCATTTTGCGCATACATGAAATGAACACATTTTTCTCCAAAACTATAACACATGCAAGCTTGTCCTGTTTGGTGGAGATGATATTTAATAAAATAAGTAGAAATCCACTAAAAGTTTTGTTTGGTTATCTTGCAATCCCGAGATAATCGTCTCCATGCTCCAAATCCATTTTAAAGCCATTTTTAAGGCATTTCGCGCATACATGAAATGAACACATTTTTCTCCAAAACTATAACAGATGCAAGCTTGTCCTGTTTGGTGGAGATGATATTTAATAAAATAAGTAGAAATCCACTAAAAGTTTTGTTTGGTTATCTTGCAATCCCGAGATAATCGTCTCCATGCTCCAAATCCATTTTAAAGCCATTTTTAAGGCATTTCGCGCATACATGAAATGAACACATTTTTCTCCAAAACTATAACAGATGCAAGCTTGTCCTGTTTGCTGGAGATGATATTTAATAAAATAAGTAGAAATCCACTAAAAGTTTTGTTTGGTTATCTTGCAATCCCGAGATAATCGTCTCCATGCTCCAAATCCATTTTAAAGCCATTTTTAAGGCATTTCGCGCATACATGAAATGAACACATTTTTCTCCAAAACTATAACAGATGCAAGCTTGTCCTGTTTGGTGGAGATAATATTTAATAAAATAAGTAGAAATCTACTAAAAGTTTCGTTTGTTTATATTGCCATCCTGAGAGAATCGTCTCCATGCTCCAAATCCATTTTAAAGCCATTTCAAAGGCATTTTGCGCATACATGAAATGAACACATTTTTCTCCAAAACTATAACACATGCAAGCTTGTCCTGTTTGGTGGAGATGATATTTAATAAAATAAGTAGAAATCCACTAAAAGTTTTGTTTGGTTATCTTGCAATCTCGAGATAATCGTCTCCATGCTCCAAATCCATTTTAAAGCCATTTTTAAGGCATTTCGCGCATACATGAAATGAACACATTTTTCTCCAAAACTATAACAGATGCAAGCTTGTCCTGTTTGGTGGAGATGATATTTAATAAAATAAGTAGAAATCCACTAAAAGTTTTGTTTGGTTATCTTGCAATCCCGAGATAATCGTCTCCATGCTCCAAATCCATTTTAAAGCCATTTTTAAGGCATTTCGCGCATACATGAAATGAACACATTTTTCTCCAAAACTATAACAGATGCAAGCTTGTCCTGTTTGGTGGAGATGATATTTAATAAAATAAGTAGAAATCCACATAAAGTTTTGTTTGGTTATATTGCAATCCCGAGATAATCGTCTCCATGCTCCAAATCCATTTTAAAGCCATTTTAAGGCATTTCGCGCATACATGAAATGAACACATTTTTCTCCAAAACTATAACAGATGCAAGCTTGTCCTGTTTGGTGGAGATGATATTTAATAAAATAAGTAGAAATCCACTAAAAGTTTTGTTTGGTTATCTTGCAATCCCGAGATAATCGTCTCCATGCTCCAAATCCATTTTAAAGCCATTTTTAAGGCATTTCGCGCATACATGAAATGAACACATTTTTCTCCAAAACTATAACAGATGCAAGCTTGTCCTGTTTGGTGGAGATAATATTTAATAAAATAAGTAGAAATCTACTAAAAGTTTCGTTTGTTTATATTGCCATCCTGAGATAATCGTCTCCATGCTCCAAATCCATTTTAAAGCCATTTCAAAGGCATTTTGCGCATACATGAAATGAACACATTTTTCTCCAAAACTATAACAGATGCAAGCTTGTCCTGTTTGGTGGAGATGATATTTAATAAAATAAGTAGAAATCCACTAAAAGTTTTGTTTGGTTATCTTGCAATCCCGAGATAATCGTCTCCATGCTCCAAATCCATTTTAAAGCCATTTTTAAGGCATTTCGCGCATACATGAAATGAACACATTTTTCTCCAAAACTATAACAGATGCAAGCTTGTCCTGTTTGGTGGAGATAATATTTAATAAAATAAGTAGAAATCTACTAAAAGTTTCGTTTGTTTATATTGCCATCCTGAGATAAACGTCTCCATGCTCCAAATCCATTTTAAAGCCATTTCAAAGGCATTTTGCGCATACATGAAATGAACACATTTTTCTCCAAAACTATAACACATGCAAGCTTGTCCTGTTTGGTGGAGATGATATTTAATAAAATAAGTAGAAATCCACTAAAAGTTTTGTTTGGTTATCTTGCAATCTCGAGATAATCGTCTCCATGCTCCAAATCCATTTTAAAGCCATTTTTAAGGCATTTCGCGCATACATGAAATGAACACATTTTTCTCCAAAACTATAACAGATGCAAGCTTGTCCTGTTTGGTGGAGATGATATTTAATAAAATAAGTAGAAATCCACTAAAAGTATTGTTTGGTTATCTTGCAATCCCGAGATAATCGTCTCCATGCTCCAAATCCATTTTAAAGCCATTTTTAAGGCATTTCGCGCATACATGAAATGAACACATTTTTCTCCAAAACTATAACAGATGCAAGCTTGTCCTGTTTGGTGGAGATGATATTTAATAAAATAAGTAGAAATCCACTAAAAGTTTTGTTTGGTTATCTTGCAATCCCGAGATAATCGTCTCCATGCTCCAAATCCATTTTAAAGCCATTTTTAAGGCATTTCGCGCATACATGAAATGAACACATTTTTCTCCTAAACTATAACAGATGCAAGCTTGTCCTGTTTGGTGGAGATAATATTTAATAAAATAAGTAGAAATCTACTAAAAGTTTCGTTTGTTTATATTGCCATCCTGAGATAATCGTCTCCATGCTCCAAATCCATTTTAAAGCCATTTCAAAGGCATTTTGCGCATACATGAAATGAACACATTTTTCTCCAAAACTATAACACATGCAAGCTTGTCCTGTTTGGTGGAGATGATATTTAATAAAATAAGTAGAAATCCACTAAAAGTTTTGTTTGGTTATCTTGCAATCCCGAGATAATCGTCTCCATGCTCCAAATCCATTTTAAAGCCATTTTTAAGGCATTTCGCGCATACATGAAATGAACACATTTTTCTCCAAAACTATAACAGATGCAAGCTTGTCCTGTTTGGTGGAGATGATATTTAATAAAATAAGTAGAAATCCACTAAAAGTTTTGTTTGGTTATCTTGCAATTCCGAGATAATCGTCTCCATGCTCCAAATCCATTTTAAAGCCATTTTTAAGGCATTTCGCGCATACATGAAATGAACACATTTTTCTCCAAAACTATAACAGATGCAAGCTTGTCCTGTTTGGTGGAGATAATATTTAATAAAATAAGTAGAAATCTACTAAAAGTTTCGTTTGTTTATATTGCCATCCTGAGATAATCGTCTTCATGCTCCAAATCCATTTTAAAGCCATTTCAAAGGCATTTTGCGCATACATGAAATGAACACATTTTTCTCCAAAACTATAACACATGCAAGCTTGTCCTGTTTGGTGGAGATGATATTTAATAAAATAAGTAGAAATCCACTAAAAGTTTTGTTTGGTTATCTTGCAATCCCGAGATAATCGTCTCCATGCTCCAAATCCATTTTAAAGCCATTTTTAAGGCATTTCGCGCATACATGAAATGAACACATTTTTCTCCAAAACTATAACAGATGCAAACTTGTCCTGTTTGGTGGAGATGATATTTAATAAAATAAGTAGAAATCCACTAAAAGTTTTGTTTGGTTATCTTGCAATCCCGAGATAATCGTCTCCATGCTCCAAATCCATTTTAAAGCCATTTTTAAGGCATTTCGCGCATACATGAAATGAACACATTTTTCTCCAAAACTATAACAGATGCAAGCTTGTCCTGTTTGGTGGAGATGATATTTAATAAAATAAGTAGAAATCCACTAAAAGTTTTGTTTGGTTATCTTGCAATCCCGAGATAATCGTCTCCATGCTCCAAATCCATTTTAAAGCCATTTTTAAGGCATTTCGCGCATACATGAAATGAACACATTTTTCTCCAAAACTATAACAGATGCAAGCTTGTCCTGTTTGGTGGAGATGATATTTAATAAAATAAGTAGAAATCCACTAAAAGTTTTGTTTGGTTATCTTGCAATCCCGAGATAATCGTCTCCATGCTCCAAATCCATTTTAAAGCCATTTTTAAGGCATTTCGCGCATACATGAAATGAACACATTTTTCTCCAAAACTATAACAGATGCAAGCTTGTCCTGTTTGGTGGAGATGATAGTTAATAAAATAAGTAGAAATCCACTAAAAGTTTTGTTTGGTTATCTTGCAATCCCGAGATAATCGTCTCCATGCTCCAAATCCATTTTAAAGCCATTTTTAAGGCATTTCGCGCATACATGAAATGAACACATTTTTCTCCAAAACTATAACAGATGCAAGCTTGTCCTGTTTGGTGGAGATGATATTTAATAAAATAAGTAGAAATCCACTAAAAGTTTTGTTTGGTTATATTGCAATCCCGAGATAATCGTCTCCATGCTCCAAATCCATTTTAAAGCCATTTTAAGGCATTTCGCGCATACATGAAATGAACACATTTTTCTCCAAAACTATAACAGATGCAAGCTTGTCCTGTTTGGTGGAGATGATATTTAATAAAATAAGTAGAAATCCACTAAAAGTTTTGTTTGGTTATCTTGCAATCCCGAGATAATCGTCTCCATGCTCCAAATCCATTTTAAAGCCATTTTTAAGGCATTTCGCGCATACATGAAATGAACACATTTTTCTCCAAAACTATAACAGATGCAAGCTTGTCCTGTTTGGTGGAGATGATATTTAATAAAATAAGTAGAAATCCACTAAAAGTTTTGTTTGGTTATCTTGCAATCCCGAGATAATCGTCTCCATGCTCCAAATCCATTTTAAAGCCATTTTTAAGGCATTTCGCGCATACATGAAATGAACACATTTTTCTCCAAAACTATAACAGATGCAAACTTGTCCTGTTTGGTGGAGATGATATTTAATAAAATAAGTAGAAATCCACTAAAAGTTTTGTTTGGTTATCTTGCAATCCCGAGATAATCGTCTCCATGCTCCAAATCCATTTTAAAGCCATTTTTAAGGCATTTCGCGCATACATGAAATGAACACATTTTTCTCCAAAACTATAACAGATGCAAGCTTGTCCTGTTTGGTGGAGATGATATTTAATAAAATAAGTAGAAATCCACTAAAAGTTTTGTTTGGTTATCTTGCAATCCCGAGATAATCGTCTCCATGCTCCAAATCCATTTTAAAGCCATTTTTAAGGCATTTCGCGCATACATGAAATGAACACATTTTTCTCCAAAACTATAACAGATGCAAGCTTGTCCTGTTTGGTGGAGATGATATTTAATAAAATAAGTAGAAATCCACTAAAAGTTTTGTTTGGTTATCTTGCAATCCCGAGATAATCGTCTCCATGCTCCAAATCCATTTTAAAGCCATTTTTAAGGCATTTCGCGCATACATGAAATGAACACATTTTTCTCCAAAACTATAACAGATGCAAGCTTGTCCTGTTTGGTGGAGATGATAGTTAATAAAATAAGTAGAAATCCACTAAAAGTTTTGTTTGGTTATCTTGCAATCCCGAGATAATCGTCTCCATGCTCCAAATCCATTTTAAAGCCATTTTTAAGGCATTTCGCGCATACATGAAATGAACACATTTTTCTCCAAAACTATAACAGATGCAAGCTTGTCCTGTTTGGTGGAGATGATATTTAATAAAATAAGTAGAAATCCACTAAAAGTTTTGTTTGGTTATATTGCAATCCCGAGATAATCGTCTCCATGCTCCAAATCCATTTTAAAGCCATTTTAAGGCATTTCGCGCATACATGAAATGAACACATTTTTCTCCAAAACTATAACAGATGCAAGCTTGTCCTGTTTGGTGGAGATGATATTTAATAAAATAAGTAGAAATCCACTAAAAGTTTTGTTTGGTTATCTTGCAATCCCGAGATAATCGTCTCCATGCTCCAAATCCATTTTAAAGCCATTTTTAAGGCATTTCGCGCATACATGAAATGAACACATTTTTCTCCAAAACTATAACAGATGCAAGCTTGTCCTGTTTGGTGGAGATGATATTTAATAAAATAAGTAGAAATCCACTAAAAGTTTTGTTTGGTTATCTTGCAATCCCGAGATAATCGTCTCCATGCTCCAAATCCATTTTAAAGCCATTTTTAAGGCATTTCGCGCATACATGAAATGAACACATTTTTCTCCAAAACTATAACAGATGCAAGCTTGTCCTGTTTGGTGGAGATGATATTTAATAAAATAAGTAGAAATCCACTAAAAGTTTTGTTTGGTTATCTTGCAATCCCGAGATAATCGTCTCCATGCTCCAAATCCATTTTAAAGCCATTTTTAAGGCATTTCGCGCATACATGAAATGAACACATTTTTCTCCAAAACTATAACAGATGCAAGCTTGTCCTGTTTGGTGGAGATGATATTTAATAAAATAAGTAGAAATCCACTAAATGTTTTGTTTGGTTATCTTGCAATCCCGAGATAATCGTCTCCATGCTCCAAATCCATTTTAAAGCCATTTTTAAGGCATTTCGCGCATACATGAAATGAACACATTTTTCTCCAAAACTATAACAGATGCAAGCTTGTCCTGTTTGGTGGAGATAATATTTAATAAAATAAGTAGAAATCTACTAAAAGTTTCGTTTGTTTATATTGCCATCCTGAGATAATCGTCTCCATGCTCCAAATCCATTTTAAAGCCATTTCAAAGGCATTTTGCGCATACATGAAATGAACACATTTTTCTCCAAAACTATAACACATGCAAGCTTGTCCTGTTTGGTGGAGATGATATTTAATAAAATAAGTAGAAATCCACTAAAAGTTTTGTTTGGTTATCTTGCAATCCCGAGATAATCGTCTCCATGCTCCAAATCCATTTTAAAGCCATTTTTAAGGCATTTCGCGCATACATGAAATGAACACATTTTTCTCCAAAACTATAACAGATGCAAGCTTGTCCTGTTTGGTGGAGATGATATTTAATAAAATAAGTAGAAATCCACTAAAAGTTTTGTTTGGTTATCTTGCAATCCCGAGATAATCGTCTCCATGCTCCAAATCCATTTTAAAGCCATTACAAAGGCATTTTGCGCATACATGAAATGAACACATTTTTCTCCAAAACTATAACACATGCAAGCTTGTCCTGTTTGGTGGAGATGATATTTAATAAAATAAGTAGAAATCCACTAAAAGTTTTGTTTGGTTATCTTGCAATCCCGAGATAATCGTCTCCATGCTCCAAATCCATTTTAAAGCCATTTTTAAGGCATTTCGCGCATACATGAAATGAACACATTTTTCTCCAAAACTATAACAGATGCAAGCTTGTCCTGTTTGGTGGAGATGATATTTAATAAAATAAGTAGAAATCCACTAAAAGTTTTGTTTGGTTATCTTGCAATCCCGAGATAATCGTCTCCATGCTCCAAATCCATTTTAAAGCCATTTTTAAGGCATTTCGCGCATACATGAAATGAACACATTTTTCTCCAAAACTATAACACATGCAAGCTTGTCCTGTTTGGTGGAGATGATATTTAATAAAATAAGTAGAAATCCACTAAAAGTTTTGTTTGGTTATCTTGCAATCCCGAGATAATCGTCTCCATGCTCCAAATCCATTTTAAAGCCATTTTTAAGGCATTTCGCGCATACATGAAATGAACACATTTTTCTCCAAAACTATAACAGATGCAAGCTTGTCCTGTTTGCTGGAGATGATATTTAATAAAATAAGTAGAAATCCACTAAAAGTTTTGTTTGGTTATCTTGCAATCCCGAGATAATCGTCTCCATGCTCCAAATCCATTTTAAAGCCATTTTTAAGGCATTTCGCGCATACATGAAATGAACACATTTTTCTCCAAAACTATAACAGATGCAAGCTTGTCCTGTTTGGTGGAGATAATATTTAATAAAATAAGTAGAAATCTACTAAAAGTTTCGTTTGTTTATATTGCCATCCTGAGAGAATCGTCTCCATGCTCCAAATCCATTTTAAAGCCATTTCAAAGGCATTTTGCGCATACATGAAATGAACACATTTTTCTCCAAAACTATAACACATGCAAGCTTGTCCTGTTTGGTGGAGATGATATTTAATAAAATAAGTAGAAATCCACTAAAAGTTTTGTTTGGTTATCTTGCAATCCCGAGATAATCGTCTCCATGCTCCAAATCCATTTTAAAGCCATTTTTAAGGCATTTCGCGCATACATGAAATGAACACATTTTTCTCCAAAACTATAACAGATGCAAGCTTGTCCTGTTTGGTGGAGATGATATTTAATAAAATAAGTAGAAATCCACTAAAAGTTTTGTTTGGTTATCTTGCAATCCCGAGATAATCGTCTCCATGCTCCAAATCCATTTTAAAGCCATTTTTAAGGCATTTCGCGCATACATGAAATGAACACATTTTTCTCCAAAACTATAACAGATGCAAGCTTGTCCTGTTTGGTGGAGATGATATTTAATAAAATAAGTAGAAATCCACTAAAAGTTTTGTTTGGTTATCTTGCAATCCCGAGATAATCGTCTCCATGCTCCAAATCCATTTTAAAGCCATTTTTAAGGCATTTCGCGCATACATGAAATGAACACATTTTTCTCCAAAACTATAACAGATGCAAGCTTGTCCTGTTTGGTGGAGATGATATTTAATAAAATAAGTAGAAATCCACTAAAAGTTTTGTTTGGTTATCTTGCAATCCCGAGATAATCGTCTCCATGCTCCAAATCCATTTTAAAGCCATTTTTAAGGCATTTCGCGCATACATGAAATGAACACATTTTTCTCCAAAACTATAACAGATGCAAGCTTGTCCTGTTTGGTGGAGATAATATTTAATAAAATAAGTAGAAATCTACTAAAAGTTTCGTTTGTTTATATTGCCATCCTGAGATAATCGTCTCCATGCTCCAAATCCATTTTAAAGCTATTTCAAAGGCATTTTGCGCATACATGAAATGAACACATTTTTCTCCAAAACTATAACAGATGCA